>NC_077224.1:18700268-18960104 GCF_024763615.1 Phlebotomus papatasi
CCATTCTTGCATACATTGCATACATATACATAATATATTGTATGTTTGGCTACATATATATATGTATACATATATATATTTATATATAATGGGAGATTCATGAAATACATGTGTACCACCTTTTGTGGGCTCTCTCCCCTTTGACATATGGATATGCAAATTTGTCCGGGAATGCCAAAAGAGAGACAGTGTGTGTTTGTGTATGTGTGATTTCATCAATATTGTCAGGGTAGATATATGTATATGATATATACACATGTATATATGCAACTGTCCTATGGATATTGGAGAGGAATTGCTGCTGACCTGCATTGACCCATTCACCAAAAGCAGACAAGAAGATCCTTTCTCTATGCTTCTCATATGTGCTACAGAGTATTATACATAGATATAATATGGGCCCAAACAGTTTGTCTTTCACCATTCTATTGCATACCCCCTCTCCGCCCCTCCCATACCTCAATATAACCTCTCACCACCTTCCTATGCACACTCTCTAGGATAATTTGAATGATATTCTGATGACCTTTCGATAGGCAACAGCATATTAAACCATTTACCACACCCCCTATTCTTGCACTATCATAACCATATATAGAACGATCCTTGCATGTGAGAAAAGGTGACTGCATTGACTTCCCTATCCCACCCCAATCCCAAACTCTCTCCGTCCCAATCTCTTCCTTCACCGTCCATATATATATGTATATATATATATATATATAGTGAAAATTTACATCAAATTCGCTCAAACACGCATTTTCCACCATCACCCAAAATGCAAATTTTCCTCCAGTAATACCCCATACCCCTACCAACCTACCCCATATCGACCAATATTGCCCGCGTGTAGTTTGCTAAAAATGAACTCAAAAACCTCCTTTTCATCCCCCGAACTCTATCCACCTTCGCATACAGGTATCAATGGCGGAAGAAGCACTCGAGACACCCCTCTCTCAGCAGCTCTCTTCTTCAAGCACCAAAACAAAATCCCGCAATTTCACCGAAAAAAGGATCAACATACCAAGAGAGGAGGTATATTTTGGAGAAATTCACAAATTTGAAGTGGACCATTCACCAGGGGTGTGAGAAGACAATTTTCAATTCATTCTCCAGAAAAAGGTATTTGGGAGATTTTAAAACAGTAAAACAGGAGAATTTTCAGTTTAAGTACAAGCTTATATAGCATTGAAGCGCCATCTAGGTCAAAGAGTATTATTATATTTCTTGGGGGGAGGTGTTTATCTTGCTTTTCCGGGAAAGGTGAGGAGGTAAAACAACTCTCAATGTACTTTTTGTCGAAAAGTCAATTACAGAAAAATATGCTAAATTCTTAAAGTCAAGTATTTATAACTTCAATAACCTTAAGGATTCCCTACCCATCTACCCGAGTCAGTTAAGAAGAATTCGAAATCTTTCTCACGATAAAATCATAGCTGAATGGTAAAAATAAAAGGATCAAATTGATCCAAATTTGATCCTTTTGCAAAAGGATGGATCAAATTAACATGTTCTATTATCATAAATGTGCATTCAGAGTTTGAAATTCGATCCAACCTTTGCAAAAGGATCATGGATCAATTTGATTCTTTTATTTTTACCAGTGTGCAGCAAATTAAGTAGCATTTTGGCAAAAAAAAGGTCAGTGAATGGAAATACAGTTTTATCAACAAAAAAACTTATCGAGAGATAACAAAATCAATTTGGTCAGTAATGCTCCGGTACACCTTTTTAGATTAAGATTTTAGACCATTCTCAAATGTTTCGCATATGTTTGGTTTCACGATTTCGCTCCCAAAATTAGATTGTACTAAATTGCATTTGGTCTGATGCTTAAAAGAAGAAGAAGAAGAGTGCGAAAGAGAGAAATAGGCTTACAGAAAAAGTTTGGGAAGACAAGGGACCTGAATTTCGATTTGATAAACTTTTCCTGGTATAAAAGATGTGCCGGAGCTATAATGCCTTCGATACACATTTTAACTCTGTATAATTTAATGAAATCAAAATTCACGTCCGTTTCTTACTAAAAAGATTTGCATAAGTCTATCCCACCTTTTCGGTCTCTAAATTAGACTGCACTAAATTTTATTTGGTATGATGTTCAAAGGAAAAAGAAGAGTGCAAAAGAGTAGGATATATGCTAAACTCAATTTGGTCAGAAACACAAATCGATTTTAGTCCGTAAAATCAATTTTGGTCACTTAGATTTCGATCAGGACAACTAAAAGAATTTGGCAAATAAAACATCTATTTTTGCTAGCAAAAATACTAAATTAATTGCTGTAAAAAAATGAAATTTAGTCAATATAAACGTAATTAAAACAAAGCGATTTTGTTCAGAACAAACAAATCGAATTTTATAAATAAAACATCTATTTTGTCAGTAAAACAAACTAAATTAGGTCAGTAAAGGAATGAAATTTGGTTAGTATAAAGAAAATTAATTTAATGAACGAAGAAAATTGATTGGCCAGAAAAATCTATTTTAGGGGATAAAATCATCAAATTTGGTCAACAAAACCTGTAAATTTTGGTTAGCAAAACAAATCGATTTTGGTCAATAATAATTCAATTTTTATCACTAAAAACAGTCAATTTCAATCAGTAAAATAACTAAATTTGATCAGTAAAATGCATCGCTTTAAATCCATTAAATAAACTATTTTGGTCAATATAAATCAATGTCGGTTAGTAAAAATAATCAATTTTTATCAGCATGGAGAGTCAATTTTAGTGGGCAAGAACATACAATTTAGTCATTAAAAACAATAAGTTTTTGGTCAGTAAAAACCCATTTGATTAACAAACAGATCAATTTTGATCAATAAAAATTTTATTTTGGTCACTAAAAATAATCAGTTTCTATCAGTAAAACAACTAAATTTGATCTGCATAATACATCGATTTCAGTCCATAAAATATTCGATTTCGATCAATGTGAATCAATTTTGGTCACTAAAGGAATTAAATTTGGTCAATAAAAAAAATTAGCTAAGACCAATAAATTCTAGAGGGTAGGACTATCAAACTTTGTCATTAAAAACTGTCAAGTTTGGTCGGTAAAACAAATCGATTTTGGTCAACAAAAATTCTATTTTAATCAGTAAATACAATAAATTTAAATCAGTAAAAAGTTTACTTATATAAAAAATAGATGTTGATTAGTAAAAGCAACATGATTTTGATCAATAAAAAATCTATTTTGGTCATTTAATGAAAACTATTAAATTTAATTAATAAAACAAATCGTTTTTGTTTAATAAAATTTCAATTTTGGTCAGTATAAACAATCTATTTTGGGGAGTAAAAATCTATTTCAGTCAGTAAAAATTAAAAACATTTCGTCAGTGAAGGAATTAAATTTTGTCAGAAAAATAACCAATATTGAATAGCAAACACAATCAATTTTAGTCTGTTTAAAATTTAATCAGGCAAAACAATCAATTTTGATCAGTAAAAAAATCAATTTTGTTCTATACAAACTATAATTTATATCAGCAAAAACAATAAATTTTCATCAGTACAAAATCAATTTTGATCAGTAAATCAAATCGATTATGATCTGTAAAAAAAATGCTTTTGGTCAATAAAAAATCGATTTTAGTTAGGTTAAAAAAGCATTTTGTTCAGTTGAAAAAAATATTTTTTTTATTGGTAAATTTAGAACTTTAAAACAAATCAAATCATCATGTAAATTTGTTACAGTCCGTAGAGGAGATACCTTACAGAAAGGGTGTGCAGGAACCGTTTGAAACCGAATAAACGTCAAAATAAGTTTGTTCAGGTAGTGTTTTGACAATTGACGTACAAGGTTCATTTGACGTTTGTTCAAATTCCAACGGTTCTTGCACACTTCTGCCTTACAGGAACAATTGAATAAAATTAGTTTTATTTCAATGTATTTAATTTTTGTAAATAAAGTAGTTAGAAAGAGGAAATTAAAGATTGAAGTGTTTTCGTATTTGGACGAAATGTCCACCTAGGCAACTTCTAAAACTTACCCAAATTGACTTAAACGTTATCGATTTTACTGAGTAATGTGATACTTTACGTTTTCATGTAAATTTCTGTATTATTTACGATTCCAATAAGTTAAATAAAACACAAAAAAAACGCATAATTTTCTTACAAGAGATATCTTTAACCTTTCAGCACTTTTACTATTGCCCAAACGGTCCCGACACGACTCATGGCTCCATTAATCAATGGAGAAATGGCAAAATTGCACGGCTGCACTTTAAATTTAATCACAATATTGTGTCAGTCTGTAATCGAAATAGAAATGTGGGATTTTTGAGCATAAGAAAAATCCAGATGTGTGACAAAGTGCAAAAGAATCCAAAAAGATGTTGAGAAAGATAAGCAGGGATGAGAAAAAAAAAGAGGAGAAAAATCTGTCGTGGGAATTCAATGTGAGAGAGAGCTTTCAAGTTCTTGCTTCGCACTGCAACACATTCTCCATCTTCTTTGGCGATTTATCAAGCGAATGCCTGCACCCATTGGAGTTTTGTGTGCCTGGGAAACACATGAGAAAATGCGTCTGATTTGATAGATTTTCAAGTGCAATATCAAAAATCCAATGTGATTTTTCGAGAGATAGGACGAAACTTCCTCTTCGTGCCAAATTTGTCTCACTATCTTACCCAGGGATTCTCCAGGAATACTTTCATCTCGAAGGAGATATATCAGAGAAAAAAAATACTCTCATAAGAAATTTTCCAAGTAGATAGTTTGATTTTTCAGGTATCCCAGAGATGATTTGATTCACAATTTCTTTGGGGTTTTCTACATTGAATGCAAAAGAAATATAAGAGGATACATTATTGCTCGAATTCAGTAGGAAAGCAATATGTAAAATCACGTGAATTTTCGATACTTAAGGATTGTAGGTGCTATAATATGGCTGTGTTATCTAAGACCCTGATTGTAAATGCCACAATTCGGTTTTGTAATGTAAAACCCAGATTGTGGATGCTATAATCCGGCTTCGTAATTTAAGACCCAAATTGTAGATCCTATAATCCGACTTCATAATTCAAAAACCGGATTGATGCTACAGCCCAGTTTCGTAATCGACCCAGACTGCAAGTGATACAATCTGGCTTTGTAATCTAACTAAGACCCAGATTTTTGATTTTATAATCCGGCTTTATGATCTAAGACCCGAATAGTAAATGGTACTCTTCGGCCTTGTACTCTAAGACCCGAATTATAAATACTATAATCTGGCCTTGTTCTCTAAACCCCGGTTTGTAGATGCTACAATCCGGATTTTGCAATCTAAGACCCGGCTTGTCAATGGTACTATTCGGCTTTAAAGCCTAAGATCCGGATTTTAAATGCTGCAATCTGGTATTGTAATCTAAGATCTCGATTATAGATGCTAAAATCCGGCTTTGTGAACTAAAACTCGAATTGTAAATGTTACAATTCGGCTTTGTAATTTAAGACACGTATTGTAGATCCTATGATCCGGTTTCGTAATTCAAAATCCGGATTGTAAATGCTACAATTCGGCTGTGTAATTTAAGACCCGGATGGATTGTTAATGTTATAATCCGGCTTTGTAATCTAAGACCCTAATTGTAGATCCAAAAATCCGGTTTCGTAATTCAAAATCCGGATTGTAAATGTAACAACCCGGTTTTGCAATCTAATATCCGGACTGCAAATGATATAATCCAGCATTGTAATCTAAGACCCAGATTGTAAATGGTACTATTAGGCTTTAAAGTCTAAGACCTGGATTATAAAAGCTACGATTTGTTTTTGTAATTTAAGACTCGAATTCTGGATTCTATCATATGGCTTTGTAATCTTAGACTCAGATTATAAATGCTATAATCCGGCCTAGTAAACTAAAACCCCAATTGTAAATGCTATAATCCGGCTTTGTAATCGAAGACCCTAATTGTAGATCCTATAATACGGCTTTGTAATCTAAGACACGTATTGTAGATCCTATAATCCGGCTTTGTGAACTGAGACACGTATTATAGATCCTATAATACGGCTTTGTAATTTAAAATCCGGATTGTAAATGTTACAAACCGGCTTTGTAAGGTAATACCCGGATTCTAAATGTTACAATCCGGCTTTGTAATTCAAGACTCGGATTCTAAATGCCACAATCCGTTTTTGTAACCAAAAATCCGAATGTATAATTTAGCAATCCGTATTTGACAATCAAATATACTGATCAAAAATTTCAGTGTTCAAACACGAAAACACGGGCATTCTGCAAATTTTCCTTTGCCATTACGTTAAAGTATCACATGACTGAAATTTTCTTAGAATTTAGCCCTTGGTATCGCATTTCACTTTTGCTTGTATTACAAGTGAACTTTCTGAGAAAACTTTGACCTTTGTGTTTAATTTTAGATAAATTGAAAAGGAGAAGATGGTTCTTAACAGAAACCTAATTTACATTCCGGTTTCTTTTGCCTCAGAACTCAAAAGAGCGAAGGAAATTAGACTCTCGACAAAATTCTTTAATAGCAATACAAAATTCTTAACATTATGAGACATTCTGACTTGTTTCTATTTGAATAATAGACAAGTGAAAGACAAATATTCCAGACTCTATATTATTTTCATTGAGCTTAACACTTCAAATTTGGATAAATTTACTCAAATTCAATTTGCAAATTTAACTACATTAAACTAAGTTTTTCAATGATTTCAATTGTCAAATTTAAAATTATTTTATAGAAATACAAAATGAAATCTTTTAGTACATGAATTATTCTCTCATGCATTTTGACGCTAATTGAATATTTTCGAAAAATTGTCGATCAAGCTCAATATTCATTATTTTCCGAAATGGCACTTAAGCTTTCTTAGTCTGTGGTCGCTGCACTATTTGAAATATCTAAGTGATTTGTATTAATAGAAAAGAAGAAAATAATATTAAAATCTCTTATCAATGGTTTAAAATGAAATTAATTTTTGGCAATACTGATTCAAACTTTTCTCATTCACCCAAATTAAAATACTTCATTTTGCAAACTGTGACAATTTTTATTCTGTCATAAAAGTTTTAAAGTGATATTTTTTTCTATTTCTTCCATTCAAATGGTATTATTTGATTAAGTTTAGTTGGTCACTTAAGTGGCAAAGCAATGTGTACCAATCAAATTTAGCAAAATGTAATACTATCATTTTAACATTCTATGTTTTCTATTATGTTTTAAGCAATAATTGTTGCAGAAAAAAACTCAATGGAAACATTTTAATAATAAATATCGTTTTTATAACCAAAACCTAAATTCTTATTTTAACATTGATTTTTATTTAATTTTTCACTCAGATCGTTAAATCGTTCAAATTAAGTAAAAAGTCAGTGACAAGTCTGGATCAGCTTATTGTAGGTTATATTTGCGAGACGTAATGCCGTAATTCCTTTTCAAAATATCTAGGATTCAGATGAACTGACAGAAAGAATGTTCTCTGTCATTGATTCTTTTTCCTGAACATTTCTTTTAGTACATGACTGTTCCCAAGTCCTTCTGCATGATAGACTTTACTTTGTGTTGGTTCCTGTCACGATTGTTTGGTGATTTTAGAACACAACGAAGAACTGAGGAAAACAGTCGTGACAGGAATCAACACAAAGAAAAGTCTATAATACAGAAACACCTGAGAACAATCATATAGGGGAGACCGGAGCAGATTTATCCAGCAAATGAAATTTTGCATTGCGTATAATTTGTAAAAAAAAAATGTTTGTACCAGGCTGATAAACATTTCAATAGGAAAGGACATGTTTACTTCGAATAAGTAGTGGTTTCCTCAATATTTCTTCTAAGGCAGGCTATAACATCCCACTATCTAATACCATGCGCGGCTAATTCTACCCCGGTCTCCCTTACTAAAAAAAAAAAATCTGGAGAAAGATTTGTTCTTTTATGTTTCCTTAAAGTAGCACTTTGGAATAATTCATTTTATTTGCTTTAGAACTCATTTTGTTTTAAAAAGAGCGCCCCCTGTCTTATGTGAAGAGTTTCAATTATGTCAGATGTTTCTTTTAAACTTTACTACAGTAGAGTCTCGCTATAGGCCATCGCTCTATAGTCCACAATTTATCGACCGTTGATTTCAATACACTGATTTTAAGTTAGGTTATGTTTTTTAGTATGCGACATGCATAATTATTTTAATATTTTTGGCAAACTTTATTAAGTACTTGTGATAATTGTGATCTACAATGAAGAGAGCGAGGACAAGTACCACAATCGCAAAGAAAGTGGAAGCCGTCGAGCAATTTCAATACTAAAAATCGTTGATAATTTTAAAAAATTACATGGTCTATAGTGCGACCCAAGTGTCAAATTTGAAACCAAATATGGACTATAGCGAGACTCTACTGTATAAGTAAAATTAAAAAGAGAAAATATCAATCGAAAATCTTTTTGATTTGACCAATAAGTCGCAATAGGATAAACGTGATAATTTGATTTGCATTTGAAGATTATTGTGATTACCGTTGTAATACTTTGAGTATTCAATTAAATAGTTTTCAACTAGGTTTACTGTTTTACTGTGTTCGATAAATCGTTAGAAATATTACTATGATTATCGTATTACTCCCTTTACACATGATAATCATAGAAATCTGTTGTACTATAGAAGAATCCTGTAATCATAACTTTATTTTACGAAAATGTGTGGCATTAAAGCCTATAAATGATTAAAAATACAGAAATATAATGAATTTTGAATTAAAGTAAATTTCAGGTAATATTTTTATAGAAAATGAAAGTGTCCTATTTAAATTGTCCACACGAATTATACCTAAACTCATAAAATGAAGAAAAAAAACATTTTTTTTTTAAATTTATTATGCAGTTCATGCCCTTGTCGGAGTACAACAATTTGGGACTATATCAAAAAAAATGTATTATTATTGTTTTTTTTAACATGTATAAGATAAGTAGAGAATAAGATACAATCAGATGTTACAAAGGAGAAAACAGGCGGTGCAAATGAGTCGTGAATATAAAATATATGGTTTTAACAGATACAAATATCAAATAATTTTTATTTTTATTTATAATGGGCCAGGGTATTATATTTTCTAAAAAATAAAGCATGATCAGGTACAAAGATTGATATTGTATCATAAAACGTCAAAATAGTAAAATCCCCGAAGATGTGCTATTTATCTTGTCGCAACTGTATATAAAGGGACAGATAATCCTAACCGGCTTATGTAGGTGAGATTCTTAACGTGAGCTAGCTCGGAGTGCATGCAAATTCGATTTAGAGCTGAAGTTGGGAGACGCCATTCAGTTATCTTGAATCAAATTCGTGAAATTATGCAAATTTTGTATTTAAACCAAAATATCAAGGATTTGGATGAACTGGCAGAAAAGTGATATATGGGTGAAATGTAGACCAGAATGTTCTCTATAATTTTCCCATAGAACATGATCTCATCGATTACTCAGAAGCCAAGATAAGCGAGGTTTTTTGTTTCTTAACTCGTTTTTTCATCCAGAGTTCCCCAAGTAGTCATTTGTTGAACTTCAACTATATCAAAGAATTGTTGTATTTTGTGGGACTTTCCATTTAAAACCCTATTTTAATTGTCTTGGTGGAGTAGAGGCAGTCAAATTGGCATCTGAGTGATTTCAAAGCGTTATTATGGGAAAAATCATTTTTTTCACACTTAAACGGCAAAATCGGAGTGATAGCGTAGTCTGAGTGGAAAATGATGTAGGGGAAAGTGGTCTGCCTTTGAATGCGGCAGCCTTTGAATATTGTAATTTTTTCATTTTTCTTTAAAGCATAAATTCTTTTCTATTAACTATTAGATAGCTATTCATAATCCTCACAAGTCATAAAAAAATGCAGACCCTAGCTGTTATTTTCTAGGTGCTTGGGCAAAAAAACGAAACTGAGCTCTAAACTGTAATTTTGATGTTCCACAATTCATGTGTTTTTTCATAATTAAAATAATTTTTCGAACAAATCTTCTATTGTGAGTCATAGAAGGTTATTCTTGGATGGTATTTCTCCAAATACATTTTGATTCAGATGAGACAATTTTTGTGGGTGATAAAAGTTTGCAAATATTGCTCTGCGGCAGCCTTTGAATCTTAATGTTGTGTGCCTTTGAATCCTTTTTTTCCATACATTGAAACATCTGACAATTTCCAGCCCGGGAGCAGAATAGAACTCCTACTTTGGTCTGACGAATGTCATACAAATACTTATAACATGCTATCTTGCTCCGGCCAGGATGTTTCAAACTGACAATTGTCAACTTCAATAGCGTTTTATTACAAATTTTCAAGTGAAAAACAGTGCTTCAGAAAAATGTAAAAAATGTTGTTGTATAATGACTTTTGACTACAGTATTGGTTTTATTGAGTGCATTAGGGTTCATGCTAATCAATTATGGGCCGTTTAATGTTACAGACCTAATATTCTCAGTGAAAGATTAAGATTCAAAGGCTGCCTAACCACATTCAAAGGCAGACCATGCAGGCTGCCTTTGAATATATCGACATCACATTTTCATGTTTCTCACCATGAAAAACTGAGGACTTGCGAGTCCTAAATGGGGTTAGCATAGAAGCTCAATGAACAAGAGAATTTTTTGGTGTAGTGCAAAGTAAAACTCATGTTGTAGTTTACTCTGAAAAAAATCTCAAATTTTGAACATCATTTTACGTTCAAAGGCAGACCACTTTCCCCTATGGACGAAATGTAGAGACAAATGTGTTCTACAATTGTGTCGAAGTAATCATCAAAATCGGTTTAGCGACAGTCGAGATAATTGAGGTTATGTGATATTGAAAATGGTTTTTCGACTGTGGCGCCCCTGGTGTTGGTCCCACGAAGTTCAAATATTCTAGAAAGTTGTAGCATTTGGTGAGATCTTTCGTTTAAGCCCTCATTCATCAAAATCGGTCACATAGAACCGGAGATATGATTTTTTGAATTTTGTGAACTTTGACCCCTCATATCTCCGGTTCTGTTTTAACCACAGCGCGCATACGCACCATTTTGGAAACGTCCTAGACTGGACTACAACATACTAAAATTTCATTAACTTGCACAATGCCGTTTTTGAGAAAAGTGACTTTGAATTTCGATGAATTTTGACGTTATCACAGCGCCACCTGTGGTGACTTTTTGAACTTCCATCTGAAAGTTCTCATCGAGACGAAACCAAAAAGGTAAAATTTAGGCCGCTATGTTAATTAGAACCGGAGATAGAGGCCGGTCAATGTTCGAACTTTGACCCCTTATAGCTTGGGTCAGGGGTTATGGATCGACTTAAGGTTTTTTTTTGTTTGATTTGTGCCATGCATATTTGAAACTGTATTTGAATCTTTCTGCAGACAATTGATTAAAAATGAGTGAGTGTTTTTTAAATTCTCTATCTCTTGTGCATAGATTTATTGATGTATTTTGCAAGACACATTGCTTAGGCAAGTGATTTAAAAAAGCAAATAAAAATAACGCTATGTAATATCTAGGACCAATAAGACCGTATATGGATGAATTCTTAATTTCTATTCCTTAAAAAAAATTAAAATAAGCAGACGCGTTGAAGAACTTTTAAGACACTTACTTTAGTTAAAAATTCATATTAGGAGTATATTACAGTGCAAAGCAAATATAGATACACTAAGGAAAAATTACGGTCAATGAAAAAAAAAATCCGACAAAAAAAAACAGATAAAAAAATAATAGAAGAAAAAAAACAATAAGGCGGCACAAAGCAAGAATCGAACTCGAGACCTTTGCGTTGTAAACACCGTCCGCTAGCCCACTGCACCACGACTGCTCCTGCTGGCTCTCTAGAACTTTCTTTATCATTAACATTTTATGGAATCCTTTGATTGCTTTTTTTGCAAAGGAAAAAAAATTTAGCACTTTTTGAGTATGACACGATCCTTATGATCCCTATCCGCGTCTATGTTCTCAATATGAAGCCAATCTGAATTTGATGATTCGATGACCTCCCTTGTTAGTTTAGTCCGGCGTTATCACACTTGCACATTAAAATTTTAATGTGATTGACATTAATTGTCGCTTGCGAGCATCCAAATATGTTATTTGTGTCTTTGAGTTACTTAAAGAAGCGGAATTGGCCTGCAAAAATATGTTTAAATTTACCTAAAGCATAAATATTTTTCGCATTAAAAAATTAAAGAGAAAATCGCATTAATTTTTTGCATTAATGCTATAAATCAATTTATATCAAATTTTGCGGGCCAAGTCTACCGTTTTATCAACAAATAGATCAAATTTTGAATATAAAATGATTCAAACACACAAATTACACATTTGGACTCTCACCAGCGACAATTAATATGAATCATATTAAAATTTTAATGTGCAAGTGTGGTAACACAGTTATATGTGACACCACGGTCAGCTACCATAAGCTTATCTGGACTTCGAATTTGCCCCCAATCCGAATTTAAAATGAAAGAATCACTCCTACCATAAGCCCATTTAGGTTTATCACTGCCTTTTTCAATTCAAAGATTACTATGATTGTCCTTATTTGTCAGAAATTCAACTAGAAACATTTCAAAAACCTTAACGATCTTTTTGCAAAGACCAAAATCGATTTACTAGAACTGCAACTATAAATCTTTCAAGTGCCAAAAAAGCGAGAAAATTGTTTTGCCCAGATTTTACAGGCGAAAAAACAAATTTCTGGGAAATTGAAAGGAATTTTTGATAAATATTACCATAAAATTCCACGGTTCAATTGAGAGAGAAGAAAAAAAGATCCTGATATTTTAGGCAAGAAGAATTTTAATTGGAGTAATTGTATTTTTGGCCATAGAGGCTTCATTACCGTCCAATTTAGACAGACGATATTTTCTTTTAATATGAACTTCATGATGAAAAATAACACTGGTGGGAAAAATGATGAGATTGTGTGATTTTTATTTCCCTTTTTCTCTCTTGTGGCTTTTTCCTCTTTCTTTCTTCCAACACCCCATTCCTCATGCCTCTCTCTCTGTCTCTTCCTCTCTTATGCCATTCATGATCCCATGAGTATGAATGAGGAACTAGGGGACTACAACTGACGAGGATGTATATCGTCCAATTGAGCATCCCTTCCCCAAAAATAGGAGCTCATCATTGTTCAACTCTTGGAGTCTCTACCCTACACCACATTCTAACAAATTCCATTTAACTCTACATCTCTAACGACATCCTGCCAAATAGTCACCCAAACTAGATAAATCTCAAGAGAGCCCCTGAGCACAAATTTCCCTCTGTCACTTGTCCCCAGAAACGCAGCCTCCTTCGGCCTAGAGAAAGGGTTTTCAGGATAAAGGGGTAGGGGTATTCCCATCCCTGTGGAATTTTTGCATTTTAGCCCCATTCCCATTTTGTCAATAATTTTCAGCTGAATTATTGTCCTTTTTATGACTGTTTACTTTTCAAATTACACATTGCTTCATTTTTACCCCTCCACTGCGAGTCGTCTAAAGTGGAGGGGGTCCTGGGAAATATTCACCACGGGGAAAGGAAAAGGATTCTTGCAGATCCTTCGAAGTCTTTGGACTTTGCGGATAATTTCGAAAAAGGGACGGAATTAGTCAAGGCACATTATCCGAAGGGTTAGCAATGTCACATTAGCAAGAGCACAATTCCCGGATAAGGATACAACTCGTCGAATTGTTAGAAACTATCCTGGGAAAATTTTATCCATAAATTTCCTATTGGGAACAGATGGAAGGAAACACTCAAAAATTCCAATTGGAACTCCCAAGACTCAAAACCCAAGACACTTTCTGTCTTGGATAAAGTCTCCAAAGCTGTTCTTAAATCCCCAAAATGAATCATTTGGCAAGGAAAATGAGGAAAATTAAAAAGGACTTACATTGGAAATCAGCTGAACGGCCTTCCCGGAGGATTTTTCCATTCACTGACACGGTTTTCCAGGATCTAGAAGCAAGGGAAAAGCACTTGGTTAGCAAACTAGGATCACTCTTATTGGAATTTTTCTCAAATTTCTTACCAATTAATCTACATCATTTTCCTGCCCTCAGGGCTTCTGGAAACAGAAGAAAACCACAGCAATTAATTAATCATCCGGAAAATCACGGAGGCTTTGATTTTCCGGGGAGATAAAACACAAACCGAAAAAAAAACAAAATATCTCACAACTACATACATATATATAGCGATTTTTCTCCCTCAATTTTCACAGAGAATCCCCAAGAAAATCAAAGGAAAACCCCCCGGAATCCCTTCCCTACCCCCCAAACTCGCACAATTTCACAAAATTTCCCAGAAAATCCACCTATTTGGAGCAATTTCGGGGAAAACATGAGATTCACAACAAAACAATCGATAATCATCATGGAGGGGCAAAATATCTTGACAACTGAAAAACTAAATGCAATTTTCACAGAGATTTTTACCTTTTCCCAAAAAAATTTCACCACAAATGCCCTTGGGGGCACAAAAAGTTCACAATTTGACTAAATTTATGCACACTTAGCACTTTCTTTCAGGTGAAAAATGCACTTTTATACGGCACAAAAATCCAATCAACATCCACCACAAAAAAAGAACGAAACACAAATTTTCACAGACACGCATAACCTCAATGTTAAAGTGACATTTCTGCGGAGTGCTTCACTGCTGACTTCACGATGCAACTTTTTGAATTTACCGTCCATTTTTTGGCGCTTTTTCTTCTGGAAAAATCGAGAAAAATACATGCAGGAACAGAGAGCAGTGAAAATGCTGAAATCTTTATGGCAGGAAATGAATTTTGTCTGAGAAAAGCCTGCTTCGATAGGCCATAGACAATGTAGCAAAAAACAGGGAAGTTTAATTTCGTGCAAATCACAAGTCCCAGAAAGGATTTCTCATGCTTTCAAGAGGGAAAACCCTGGAAATCCCCTTCCGGAAGTGGATTTTATAAGTGAAAATCCTTCTTGGAAAACTAATAAAGCTACTGGAGAGGTATTTTGAGGATAGTTTCTCCAGAAGCTGCAATGAAATGGCAGTTTTATTTTGCCAATTCCAGGGAAGGTTTCTCATGCTTTTAGGAGGGAAAACGCCTAGAAATCTCCTTCCGGAAGTGGATTTTATGACTGAAAATCCTTGTTGGAAAATTAATAAAGCTACTGGAGAGGTATTTTCGTGGATATTTCCTCCAGAAACTGCAATGAAATAGCAGTTTTATTTCGCTTTATTTCGTAAAAAATCCCAGGAAGGTTTCTCATGCTTTCAGGAGGGAAAACGTTGGAAATTCACAATCCGGGAGTGGATTTTATGACTGAAAATCCTTCTTGGAAAATTAATAAAGCTACTGGAAGATATTTCCGTGGATATTAGCTCCAAAAACTGCATTTAAAAATTAGTTTTATTTTGCCAATCCCAGGGAAGGTTTCTCATGCTTTCAGAAGGGAAAACTCTGGAACTTTACAATCCGGGAGTGGATTTTTCCACTAAAAATGCTTCTTGGAAAACTAATAAAGCTACTGGACAGATATTTCCGTGGATATTTCCTCTAGAAGCTGCAATGAAATAGCAGTTTTATTTCGCTTTTTTTCGCGAAAATCCCAGGAAGGTTTCTCATGCTTTCAGGAGGGAAAACCCTGGAAATCCCCTTCCGGAAGTGGATTTTAAGACTGAAAATCCTTCTTGGAAAATTAATAAAGTTACTGGAGAGGTATTTTGAGGATAGTTTTTTCCAGAAATTGCATTTAAAAATCAATTTTATTTTACAAGTCCCAGGGAAGGTTTCTCATGCTTTTAGGAGGGAAATCTCTGGAAATTCACAATCCGGGATTGAGTATTTTCACTGAAAATGCTTCTTGGAAAATTAATAAAGCCACTGGAGGGAGAGGTATTTTGAGGATATTTTCTTCAGAAGCTGCAATGAAAAGGCAGTTTTATTTCGCTTTATTTCGTAAAAATCCCAGGAAGGCCAGGAAGGTTTCTCATGCTTTCAGGAGGGAAAAGGCCTGGAAATCTTCTTCCGGAAGTGGAATTTATGACTGAAAATCCTTCTTGGAAAACTAATAAAGCTACTGGAGAGGTATTCTGGGGATAGTTTCTCCAGAAACTGCAATAAAAAATCAGTTTTATTTTGCCAATTCCAGGGAAGGTTTCTCATGCTTTTAGGAGGGAAATCTCTGGAAATTCACAATCCGGAAATAAGATTTTCCCACTGAAAAAGCTTCTTTGATAGATATAAAAGCTCCTGGAGAAGTATTTTGAGGATATTTTCTCGAAAAAATGCACTAAAATGGGAATTGTATTTGTCAGGTCCAGGAATGGGCTTCTCATGCTTTCAGGAAGGAAAACTCTGAAAATTACCAATCCGGAAGTGGATTTTATTCCTAAAATTCCTACTGAGGTAGACAATAAAGCGACTTCAGTGTAAATCTTCCAATAAATCCCTCCAGAAATCAGTTCCGGGGAGGTTTCTCAATCCTTTTAAAGAAAACTATTGAAAAATCTTTATCCGGAAGTGCATTTTAGCCCTAAAAACCATCCTCATGTCCCTGTCAAAGCTATTCAGAAGATAATTTTCCAGAAAATCCCACCAGAAGGGCAAATAAATCGATATTTTTCCTGACCAATTTTATTTCTTATCAATTCTAGGAAGGTATTCCCAGACCTTTTTGATGAAAAATACTGGAAAACCCTTGGCCGGAAGTGCATTTTGTTCTTGAGAACCTTCCTCAGATCAATAAGGACCAATAAATCGATATTCTTCCTGATCAAATTTTATTTCCAAATAATTGCGGGAAGGTTTTCTCAAATCTTTTAAAGGAAAAATCCTGAAAAATCTCTGTCCGGAAGTGGATTTCTTCCCTCAAAACCTTCCTCAGATCTCTATCAAAACTAGTTAGGAGACAAATCCCTGAAAAGTCCGCCCAGAGGGATAAATAAATTGACATTTTGCTGGATCACTCTCATTTCCCATCAATTCCGGGAAGGTTTTCTCGATCCTTTTTAGGGAAAAATCCTCAAAAATCTCTGTCCGGAAGTGGATTTTTTCCCTCAAAACCTTCCTCAGATCTCTATCAAAGCTATTTAGAGGACAATTCCCTGGAAAATCCCCCTAGAAACCCCAATAAAAACACCCTTTTAGATCACAGTTTTATTTTCTACTCAAAAAACATTTTCAACTTTCACATGATAAAATTTTCTCAAGGTTAGTTAAAACCCTTAAAAAAATGGTAAATAAATTTTCCACCAACACCAATTATACAGTATATAACTTGCAGTAAATTAAAAGTGAAATACAAAAGGGTCAGGAGATGCAAGAGCATCTGGTGCCCCATTTAGAACATTTTCAGTGGTACAATTTAACTAAGTCTATTCACTAAATTTAGGCACTTCTAAAGGCTTTTTCGATTAAAACAGAATATCTCTTGTGCAGTTCCTCCTCCTCCTTCAGACATCCTCCAAATCCGGAGAATGTGCTTCATCTACTTCCTGGACAAAAAAAATACAGCTTCAACATTAGTAAAAGTTTCGAGAAAGCACTCTTTCTAGCTATGGCTTTTTTGTTTTGAGCATGATCTCATCCCCTTTTCAGGATGACTCTCTCCTTCCCTTTTCAGTGGCCACCGACTTCTCGCAGTTCTCTGTTGCCCATCGGCAGCGGTGGACGGTAGTTATTCATCACGAGACCGTCTGAGAAGGAAGAAGCCGGATCCCCTCGTGGAGTATCTTCGCAGACATCGTGGCACCGTAGCTTCCGGAAGGCATTCAATTGCTCCTCAGACACCTCAATGGGCTCCTTGAAAATGATCCAAATCACCGATTCTGAGCACGGAGGAGTCGTGAGGGAGCCCAAGTAAGTCCAGTAGGCTCGAGAAGTGGGCGGCAGAAGAGTTCCCGGATCCAATGGAGTGGGCAGGGTCACCTAAAAATCATTCTCTCTCAATAAAAACTTCTTTCCAAAAAAAGCTACTTTTTGTCATTGTCTTCTTACTCTGTCGCCTTTGTGTGTGATGAAGGGCATTAGCTGCACGATTTTGTCCAGATTCGCATGATGCTTCCCAGGCTGCAAGAGAAAGAAACCATTCATTAACCCTCTGTCCTCACTGCAATCTCCAAGAAATTAAACAAGGTCGAAAAATTCTCTGTGGACATTGGTAAACCGGAGGGATTCCCAGAAAAGAGATAAAGAAATATGAGGAGAGATGATGAATGCATTTTTTTGTCAAAGAACCCAAAGAATGAAGAGAGATAAGCTGGAATTCTTTACAAGGTGATCTTCCTGACCCTTGAAATATCGTCAAGTCTGCAAAAATTCAGAGAGTTGCTCTTCATGGTGAGTGCAGGAGCTGTAAATCTTTGATCCTCAACAGCTCCGGCCAGAAACCATATACACACTTATGATACCTTCCGATTGAAAGGCCTACAGGTCAGGTACAACATACTAAAATTTAATAAAAACCTATGAAGTAGTTTTCGAAATATTCGAAAACAAAGTTTGAAGTCAAAGTCATTATAAATTCCACAAAAAGCGCTCAATTATAGAGAATCATGATAAAATAAGAAGAAATAAAGCGAATTTTTGCAAATTTGCTTCATAATTAAACGTGAAAATTGTCAACAAAATTTTTCACCCGATTGAAAAAGAGCCGATTGAGCGAGAGTCTACTGTATTCTGAAGTTTTGTAGAATTTCACAAGACCTTTCATTTGAGCCCAAAATGATTGAATTCTGGCCATTAGAACGAGAGTAATGATCATTAGAATTTTTATTTTCGAATACCCTTTATTGGATCAGAAGGGGAATTCTGTAACAATATGACAATGTCATATGACAAATATTTGTATTGAAGAAAAGAGCAGGAAAGCATTAAAGACCAGTTAGCATAGAATGGCCATTGCAAGGAGCTCTATGAAGCTTTTAGTAAATGATAAGTATAAGTCAGAATTATGATTAGTTTTTCCTGATTTAGCATATAAAATTTTTTTTTAATCTGTCATATGACATTCTTATACTATTGCTGAATTACCCTACAGGTACGAAAAATCGATGAAAAGGATGAAAAGGTTTAAAACTCAGCTAAAATGTACTACAGTAGACTCTCACTCAATCGGCTCTTTCTCAATCGGGCGACAAATTTTGTTAACAATTTTCACGTTTAATTATAAAGCTAATTCGCTCAAATTCGCTGTAGTTCTTCCTATTTTATCGTGATTCTTTATAATTGAGCGCTTTTTGTGGAATTTACAAAGGCTTTGACGCTTAATTATATCGCTAAACCGGATGACATTTTGCCCCATATTCCCGATTGAGAGAGAGTCTACTGTAAAATTTCATTCAAATTGACAACAAAGCTTTCGAGATACTCGATATAGATTTGTAAAAACAGGGGCGGAATGATAACTTTTCGACACTATCGAATCGATAGTATCGATAAATCTATATCTGTTAGATTAAGTGAATGTCGAGTTTCTACGCATTATTGGGCCATTGATTGTGACATTATTAAAAGAATGAGACTGTTGATTAATATCTATATTAATTACAGGAAGTCCTGCTATCGTTTAAATTTTGCAGAATCGACAGTCGATAGTATCGAAAATAAGTTATCATGTCACCGCAGATTTCTCGTTTTTAGCACCCCTTTAGACACAAAGTTCAGATGTTTTCAGAAGTTCTATCGTTTTACGATACCTTTAATTTGGTCGGGAAGAATGATCATTTGAATTTTAATTTTTAATTGGCAGAGAAATGCGATCTATCGTTGATAAAGGTTTGGAGACATTCGATATCGAATTTTTGAAAATGGATTCTTCTATCACAGAGCCCCTGGCGGTGATTCCACGAAATTATGATCTTCTGAAGCAGAGGTTTGAAAGGATTTTGAAAGGAGATTTAAGATATATGAATTATAAAAAAAACATGGTAAATTTAAAATAGAGAATTCCGGGAGGTTAAGTTATTTTACATAACCTCAAATTCCAAGAATGATTTCTTTACCAAATAAGAAGGATCATTGGCCAATATCTCTCCATGGCTCATTGATTTTGTGGCACATTCCCCTATTTGTCATATCAAATCAAGAGATCAAGTTAAATAGTTTTAGGTTATGTTAAACATATCCTCAAAAATACAACATTTAATATGTATATTGTAGACCAACCACTAATTCAGTCTTGTACAGAACTTTTAGATTAATCATTTAATCAAGAATAAAACAACCCTGATCAAAAAAATACTTTGAGTACTAAATGTTTCACATCCAAACCTCTGAAATTATATCAGACCCCCTTCAAAAATTGTTCAAAAGTATCTGAAATTTTGAAATAAAAACATTGTAATTTTTTTTAAAGTAGAAAAGAACTAGAAAAGGATGGTATTGAAAATTTCCTATTGGACCTTATTCTCGGATTCCGCTAGCGAAGTTAGGTTATGTTTACATCCATTTCACGTAACCTAAAAAATCTTAGAGGCATTTTGAGGCTTAAGAATGCTAGCATTTGTTGTGTGGAAACAAATTTTATCACAAATTGTTTTATTTAAGAGACAAATAAAGCGATTTGAGACACTTTTGTTCTATTTTAAAGTTCTTACTGGGCTTTATTCTCTTATTGCTCTAATAGGTTACAGTAGACTCTCGCAAATTCGGCTCTTTTAAGATCGGGCTACTTTTTAATTCGGGCAGCGGTTACATTTGAAAAAAGTTTGTTGTCATTTTTCAAGTTTGATTATTATTATCAAATGAATCAAAATATGCTCAAATTTAGCATGGTTTGTCTTAGTTTAGATGTGATTTTGCATTATTGAGGGATTTTCATGCAATTTACGATATATATCAGTGTGTAAACTCAATATCTATATGCACATGTCGCCCGAATTTCTGTCTAATTCGGCTGACATTTCGGTCCTATATGCCCGAATTTGAGAGAGTCTACTGTATTTTGAGTATATTTAGGTTATATTGAGCGTAACCTTAAAAATTCAAAATATATTTAGTCTGCTGTGTAGAGGATTTTCATGAGCAATAATTTAAGACTCAATTTAAATTTTATTTGTATCAAATTTTAGCCTCAAAAACGTAAATTATACATAAAAAAGAACACTTAATTAAATGAAAAAAAAAATCAAAATAATTTTGTTTGTCTCTCATAAAGACAAATTTGTCAGAATAATTTTTAACGTTCGGAGAATTCTTAAGCTTCTCATTGTACAACATTTCAAGGTTATGCTCAAAATATCCTGGTACTGAATTTTAGTTTCTTAGCTGAATATAAAGAGGGAAATTAAGCCAGAGCTGACTTTAAATGACTTGTTGGTTTAATGAGATTATTGAAATTATCATATCTTTTTTTTAAGATTAGGTTATAATCATACATAACCCCAAATTATAAAGGAATTATTGGAAGAATTTATCCTAAAGAGAAGATCTTTTTTTGCATGATTAAAGCAGTCATAACCTCAAATACTATTATAACCTCTTTAAGATTACCAGGCCGAGTGATTTCCAGTAGGGAATTCCAAACTTTTCTCATGGCAACTGAAATACAGTAGAGTTCCTCAAATTTGAACAACATTTTCAAAAACGTAACGAATTCATGTGAAATGCACTTTACCTAAATTAAGAAAAATATCTTTAGAAAATATATCAATTTAATTTATTGTGAAATAAATGGAATTTGTTGCGGAAGTTAATATAATACGATAATATTGAGGAAATATCAGAGATAAATTGTTCTAATTCAGACTCCACCCAAAACTTTCTTCACATAACCTCAAATTTTACATTTTGAGTTTAACCATCGGTTGTTCAAATTTGAGGAACTCGACTGTAGCTCAAAATATTCCAAAAGCGTGACAGAAATAATCTTTTCAAATAATCTTATCGAGGTCAAGTAAACAAAACCTCACTTTTTTCCTTTTAAAGTTTGTATCATACCAATTTTGAAGGTTATGTTCAGCATATCCTTAGATTTCTAACTTATTCCCTGGGAATAAATCAAGAAATTAATCCTTACAAGAAGATCAGTTTTTGCAAGGTTAAGTCATTCATAACCTCAAATTCTTTCATAACCCCTTTAAGGGAATCAGTCCTATTAATAATTTGTTCAAGACAACCTCGCTTTTTTAACAGATTTCTTAGGAATTATTAAAAGAATTAAGCATTACGAGAGGATCTTTTAGCGAGGTTAGGTGACTCATAACCTAAAATTCCTTCATACCCAATTCTTCTCATTCTTCTCATAACACAAAAATTTCTCATTGCAACAGAAATCTCTTAAAGTTTCTCAAAAGCGTGACTACTGCTTAAGCAACAACTTTCCCCAATAATTTTATCGAGGTCAAGTAAACAAAACCTCACTTTTTTCCTTTTAAAGTTTGAATCATACTAATTTAAAAGGTTATGTTCAGCCTATCCTTAGATTTCTAACTTATTTCTTGGGAATAAAGAAATTAATCCTAAGATCATTTTTTGCAAAGTTAAGTCATTCATAACCTCAAATTCTTTCATAACCTCTTTCAGGGAATCAGTCCTATTAATGGTTTTGTTCAAGATAACCTTACTTTTTTAACAGATTTCTTAGGAATTATTAAAAGAATGAAGCTTAAAGACATGATCTTTTTTTCAAGGTTAGGTCATTCATAACCTCAAATTCTTTCATAACCTCTTTAAGGGAATCAGTCCTATTAATGATTTTGTTCAAGATAACTTCACTTTTTTAACAGATTTCTTAGGAATTATTAAAAGAATGAAGCTTAAAGACACGATCTTTTTTTCAAGGTTAGGTGACTCATAACCTCAAATTCCTTCATAACCTCTTTAAGAGAATCAATCCCATTAATCTCGGGCATTAATAGGGAAACATAAAAATTTCTCATGGCAACTGAAATCTCTCAGAGCATCCCAAAAGCGTGACTGTTGCATCAGGAAGAACCTTTCCAAATAATCTTATCAAGTTCAAGTAAAATGTTCCCACTGAATCATATCACTTTAGCCCCTCCCAATTTCTCAAGTCAGCCGAGAAACTGGCTGAAAAACGTGTTAGTTGTTTTTTTTTTTTGCTAAAAAATTACACAACGAAGGACGGGGTATTATCATTTTCTCTCAAGTTCATGCCATGGACTGTTTTATTAATAGGCCGTTGAGGGGAAATTGCGATAATGCACGGAAAAAATTTTGGATGAGGTCAGCGAAATTTGACTTACTTTGAGAAAGACGCCCAGAACAGCCAGACCATCGGGCTGTTTGGCTGCTTCGCCGAAGGAGGGATATTTTGTGGAATTCCAGTGGACCAGATGCAACTCCCCGGAGTAGGAGACTCCATCGACTGTGTGCTCTGATCCTTTGTTGTTGGAGCATCCCCAGTGACAGTGGAACTGCTCCAGAAGGTATTTGTCCGTGCCCAGAGGTCCTCCAGTCAATTCTGATCCCTTCCCATTGACATCTACGCGCCAGCAGTAGCCAGGATTGACCAGGCTTCGGGTATTGTCCGGAACGTACTTCCATCGAAGTGGCTGAGATTTCAGGTCACTGTCCTGCTTACTGGCTGTTGTTGTGATATTGATGGGCGACTGACGATGGCCAGATGCCGAAGGGAACCACTCTGGCCACTTCTGTGGACCTACAAGAGACACATTGATCCCAGAAATTGAGCTTCAGATAAATTTCCGGAACACCCATAAATTAACTTCAATTTGTCGTAACAGTTTCATCAGGGTTAATTTGGACAATTGTTCTCGCAAGCTAAATAGCCTACATATTTAACCATTTCCTCACTCCTCCTCCTCCTCCTCCCCATCACAAGATCACAAGTGCATCAATTGTGAATGGCATGTGGAATAAAATTTGCAGTATGCAAATTTATGCCAATTCTCTCTCTTCTCATGGAAGGAACTCACAAATAAGACCAAAGCACAATATTTGCTTGATTTGGAATTGGAGAGAAAATGCGCGTAATTGTTTATGAGACTTCAGGCACTTAATTCGGCATAAATCACACTCAATAAAAATCCAGTTGAGAAAAATTGCTCCTAATCACAAATGGGCAAAAGATTTCAATTCATCAGCAATTAGCATAACTTAGATGGGGAGCATCTATGTAGGAGGCCTCTCCCAATGACTCACAAATAATAAATATTTTGTCAGTTTTTCAGTGAACATTTTGTTTTAATAAAACGAATAAAGTTAATTTGCATTTTTATTTATTTTCCCCATTCTCCCCAATGAGCAAATTATTGAAGTAAACAGACATTCAATTGAGAAGCCATTCCGAATAATAGATATTTTTTAATTAAAGAGTTTAACAGAAATGGGAGAGTAAGACACTTTTGGCTATTTTAAAAACTAAAATTAAATTTTTATTTTCTTTTGAAACAGTGTTCTTGAAAGAATATTTCAGAGACACAGAGATTTGACAATTTTGTATTTGGTTTATAGCGGCCACCGCTGTCTTAGCATTGGAGATCAATCTCTTTCTGAGATTGTATGAGCTTTCTGCACCATTCAAAAAGATATTACAAAAAATAAGCAAAAAACGCGAACAAAAAAGAAAAGAAATATCTAGATTACCTAGATCAAAAATTATCTAGAAATTTATGAAAATTATTTTTGAAAAATCATTATCCTTGAAAATTTAAAATTATCCAAAAGCCCTGACATTACTGAAAAACTTAGAACTGTAAGCTTTTATTGTACATTTAGAAAAGCAACGTATCTTAAATCCTTTCCTCGTAATATCAACTATACTAAGGGCTAATATAATATTATTTTTTAATTCTTTATTTTTGGCAAAAAAAAAAGAAAAAAAGGGACAGATAATCCTAACCGGCTTATGTAGGTGAGATTCTTAACGTGAGCTAACTCGGAGTGCATGCAAATTCGATTTAGAGCTGAAGTTGGGAGACGCCATTCAGTAATCTTGAATCAAATTCGTGAAATTATGCAAATTTTGTATTTAAACCAAAATATCAAGGATTTGGATGAACTGGCAGAAAAGTGATATATGGGTGAAATGTAGACCAGAATGTTCTCTATAATTTTCCCATAGAACATGATCTCATCGATTACTCAGAAGCCAAGATAAGCGAGGTTTTTTGTTTCTTAACTCGTTTTTTCATCCAGAGTGCCCCAAGTAGTCATTTGTTGAGCTTCAACTATTTCAAAGAATTGTTGTATTTTGTGGGACTTTCCATTTAAAACCCTATTTTAAGTGTCTTGGTGGAGTAGATGCAGTCAAATTGGCATCTGAGTGATTTCAAAGCGTTTTTATGGGAAAAATCATTTTTTTCACACTTAAACGGCAAAATCGGAGTGATAGCGTAGTCTGATCGGAAAATGATGTATGGACGAAATGTAGAGACAAATGTCCTCTACAATTATGTCGAAGTAATCATCAAAATCGGTTTAGCGACAGTCGAGATAATTGAGGTTATGTGATATAGAAATTGGTTTTTCGACTGTGGCGCCCCTGGTGTTGGTCCCACGAAGTTCAAATATTCTAGAAAGTTGTAGCATTTGGTGAGATCTTTCGTTTAAACCCTCACTCATCAAAATAGGTCACATAGAACCGGAGATATGATTTTTTGAATTTTGTGAACTTTGACCCCTCATATCTCCGGTTCTGTTTTAACCACAGCGCGCATACGCACCATTTTGGAAACGTCCTAGACTGGACTACAACATACTAAAATTTCATTAACTTGCACAATGCCGTTTTTGAGAAAAGTGACTTTGAATTTCGATGAATTTTGACGCTATCACAGCGCCACCTGTGGTGAATTTTTGAACTTCCATCTGAAAGTGCTCATCGAGACGAAACCAAAAAGGTAAAATTTAGGTCGCTATGTTAGTTAGAACCGGAGATAGAGGCCGGTCAATGTTCGAACTTTGACCCCTTATAGCTCGGGTCAGGGGTTATGGATCGACTTAAGGTTTTTTTTGTTTGATAGGTATAATCAACGGCTACAACATACTAAAATTTCAGCCCGATGCACAATGGAATTTTTGAGTTATTTAACTTATAAGATTTAAAAATTTTCTTTTTAATAATAGCGCCCCTAGCGGTGGTTTTATGAACTTGCCATGTTAGAAGGGGAAGTGGCATTTCACGAGAGCTTTCCAAAAAGCCCTCACTTTTTAAATTCTGACAATTAGAACCGGAGTTATGGCCATTTTAAGAAATTTTTTTTTGACCCTTATAGCTCGGGTCAGGGGGGTCGGGGGACCTTAAGTTTGGTATTGATGGAAAGCTCTAAGGCCCAGCTATAACATACTAAAATTTGAGCCCGCTCGATACCATAGGGGCGGAGCTATTGAGAAAACAAAAAAAGGGGGGTCTTCAAAATGGCGGAAGGAGGGGTGGGGGGTGGGGAGTCAATACACCAAGTTGCAATTTTCACCCGATATATAACCTTTGCCGAAAACCGCAAGTCAATATCTTTTTTAGTTTAGGAGCTATTAAGCTCCAAAGAGCGGCCGGCCGGCCGGGAACGTAAATTAGCCACATATATATTCGTGATCAGGGGGTGAATTCTCTAACTTTGTGAGAACGTGAGAAGTGCTAAAAATGAGAAAATACCGAAACTTGTCACTAAGTGTGATTCTCTATGCCCATTTTTGTGAGACTTGTCACGATATTTTCGTGACACTTCTCGCGCGATGATGGTTCGGTGACTCGGAGAAAATTATGGGAAATGTGGCTGAATCGATAGATTTGGAAGGATGTTTAGGGGTCTGTGAACACAATAATGATAAGGAGCAACTAATTTTTCACCTGTTTGATCTCAGGTATCAATAAAAATTCATTCTGTACGGATGAAATACTTCACTACTTTCTCAGGAACTGAGCCACAAAAAAAAAACAAAACTTGTTAACACTAAAGTTACAAAGTCACTAAACTAAAAGAAACCACATATCTCACTCGACATTCTAATTCTAATAATTGTTTTTCTTACTTTATTCGCGAAATTATAAAACTCACTTTAGACACAAATACGTTGACGTTGACACATCACTTTGGCATACATCCTCAGAGGAAGAAAATCTTCGCCTGCGGGCTGGTTCAAAATTTAGAGCAAAATAAGTACTAAAATCGGTACTAAAAGGTTGCCCTCCACTCCTGTCAAAAAGTCGCGGGAAAATTGTCACTAACTTCTCACTCAAGCATACAGAATCATAAAATATGAGAAAGTGAGAACAAAGTGGTCGAATTTTTTCGTGAGTCTGTCACTGGTGACCAACTCACCAAAATTAGAGAATTTACCCCCAGGAAGTGCTGAAACACATTTTGGCCAAGTTTGAGGTCGATCGGACGACATGAGATTTTGTTAGGATTATAGTAGGTGAGATTGTTAAGAATCTCACCTAATATCTAGATTACCTAGATCAAAAATTTTCTAGAAATTTATGAAAATTATTTTTGAAAAATCATTATCCTTGAAAATTTAAAATTATCCAAAAGCCCTGACATTACTGAAGAACTTAGAACTGTAAGCATTTATTGTACATTTAGAAAAGCAACGTATCTTAAATCCTTTCCTCGTAACATCAACTATACTAAGGGCTAATATATTTTTTTTTAATTCTTTATTTTTGACAAAAAAAAAAAGAAAAAAATAAGTAAAATCTATTCGTAATGGCGAATTCTCTCCAAGGGTTGCCCGATTGAAGGAAGAAAAATTCTACAAAATGAATAGAAATCCAGCAAAAATCTGCCAAATACATAGTTGTCAAAAATTACTTTGGAGATTTCTAATTTGTTGATTTTCTAAGTGACTTATAAATAAATAAGAAGAAGAAAATAAGAAAATAAAGAAGAAAGAATAAATCAAAATTACAGTAGACTCTCGCTCAATCGGCTCTTTTTCAATTGGGCGAAAAATTTTGTTGACAATTTTCAAGTTTAATTATGAAGCTAATTTGCTCAAATTCGCTGTAGTTCCTCTTATTTTATCGTAATTCTTTATAATTGAGCGCTTTTTGTGGAATGTACAAAGGCTTTGACGCCCAAATCTATCGATAAACCGGATGACATTTTGCCCAAAATGCCCAATTGAGAGAGAGTCTACTGTAGTCGTAATGAAGAATATTATGGTTCAAGATCAGATTAAGATCGGAATTATTCGGATTACATCTTGACAGTTTTATTTAAAATGAATAGTTCATTTTGTAAAAAAAAACTTGATTAATTTGTGAAGTTTTTGCTTAATAAAAGAATTATTAAAAAAAAATTATCTAGTAACGTATTTTAAGTTAATCCTTCTTTAAAAAGAAATCATCTAAATCCTACAAAAAATCTTATTTTTGAGAATTGAAAAAAAATTATCCGAATAATGAAGTAAACTGTCATTTTGTCTCCAAATTATTCGAATAAGAAAACAGGAACTGTATAAGTTTCCACAATTTTTATTTGTATTATCTTAATTTGCTCATTTAGGGGAAGTGTACAAGATTTACTCAACTTGTTTTGCAACTTTTAATTTTTGTTAAAAGGATTATATAAACTCTACACAAGTCTACAAAGTCTGCAAATATTTAAAACATTTGGCAAAAGTCACGAAAAATATTTTCCTACCATTATGATGATTACCAGATTGTATTTTTAACAAATGGAAATAACAAGAAATAGTAAAAAAAAACCAAAGTTTTCTAAAAGTCTACAAAGAAGACTTATCTCCAAATATTTCAAACTTTTTTCTAGGTGGAAAAAAAATTCTTTTGCAGTAATCTCACACAATATTGCAAATATTCGTTTAACGTTCAAAAAATTACTGTTAAAGCAATTTTTAAAATGTCTACAAAAATCCTCTAATCTCAATGTTTAAAAAATATCGATGATGAACTTTTATTTCTTATTTTAAAAGCCCAAAAATTTCCGCAATATTTGAACGGAAGAATATTAATCGTGTTTTCTAGTTGAGAATCAAAATTAGAACGTCTACAAAAAATAATACTCTACAAGAACCTCGAATCCTTTCCCAGGAATAAAAGATAAATCATTCAAAATCTTTGGATTTTATTAAGTCATGGTTTTTATCAAAACTTTAAAGAAAATTATCACAAACATGCAGCAAGTCTACAATAATACGAAGCTCCAAATATTTCAGATTCGCATTTAAAAAAAAGTCTCCAAAAAGCTCTATCTAATAAGAATATTATATTAATTGTCTCTCAAAATTTAAGTAGTTTTAGAAAGTCTACAAAATTGTAGTTTAGAAATATTTCATGTGTGTTTTTTTTTTTTCAAAGTACGAGAGGGATCGAATAATGCTTTATATTTCGAGACTGTAAGAGTGATTTACATTTAAAAACACATAGAATACCGGCTGTCTTAGTAAAGTTTCAAAATATTCAAAAGTCTACAAATAAAGACTACACTCTAAATAACTCAAATTAAAAAACGACAAGAAGAAAATATTATATTTTTAGTTTTTTTTTCAGCCAGTGAATGTTTGATTGATTTATTCAGCTAGTAATTCCTACGGAAGGACTATAAACCTTTCACAAGTACAAGCCTACAAACTCTACAAATGTTTTAGACACGTTTAAAATCTAAAAAGCATATTAAACTTTTACAATATTTTAATAATTAAGCTATTTTTTAACGTTCCATGGAAAACAGAATAATTTTGCATAAACAGAAATCTTACAAAAATCTACAAAAAATAATATTCTCTGTAAATAATTCAAGATTAAAAGAGAAATAATTTAAAATCTTCAAATTCTATTAATTCCAGATTTTCTTACCCCATATAAAAAATAATATGCAGAAACTCGTCAGAAATTATCATTAAGAGTTTTAAAGAGTCTCCAAATGACTCAACAAAATTTGGAATTCTATTGCAATAAATAATTCTATTTTAAGACTCTTATTAGATGCTAAAACTTGAAAAATTTTCTAATAATGTTTATTATTTCTCGAAATAGTAAGATATTTAAAAGTCTCCAAAATGCTGATCTCTTACTTTTTTTATGAATTTTTAAAAAAGTCCATGATTTTAAGAATAATGTAAATTCGAAATGAAATAAAAAAAATCGTCTGTCTTCGCAAAAGTTGTTAAATTTTCAAATGTCTACAAATAAACTCTACTCTCCAAATAATTCAGATTAACAACGAAATAGAAGTCTACACATCTTAAAAAGGACATTTAATTCTGTACATGAAATTTTTATTATTGACTGTAAATATTTAGCGTATTTAGCTTTAATTTTCCTTTTTAAAAGAACTTTGTAAATTTTTTGACATTATACTTGACGGAGGGAGGGGGAAGTCTCCACTTGCCATTCTGATTAACACATGTGTGTGAAAGTATTGATTTTATGAAATATTTTCATGAAATAATGGTTCCAAAATCACCATTCAGAAAAATGTCATAAAAGATAAATGTCTCCAAAATCTTTTAGACTTTCACAGTTAAAGATTATTTATGAAAGAATACCTAATTTTAAATAGGTGAGTGAAATAAAGTTCTTTTATAATTTTTTTATCTGTTTGAAAAATACCACTTATTTCAAGCAATTTCCGCAAAATGACATTTACAATCATTGAATCATTATCAATCTGGGAATTAAATCGTTGTTCTTATTTGCACTCTCACACTTCAGTAAACATTTTATGTGGAATTCCTGTGAAAACTCCCGCACATTTCACGCCTCATTCTAAAATTTCAAATGTACTTTGTTGCCTACAACAAAAGCTACAAAACAGCATGACGAAAATAGATGAAGATATTTTAACGCATTCATCAAATAAAAATGTTCACAAAGCATTAAAAAAAACATCCAAATGTCCATCATGTGCCTCGTCAAAAAAAGAAGCGTCTTCTATCAAATCTGAGAATTCGATCAACTTCGATTGCAATCGGAAAATGATGAATTGTAGATAATTGATTGGGTATTGATAGCAAATTAATAGGGAATTGCACTTAAAGAGCATTTTGCGAATTTAATGAAAATAAAAAAATTGAGGAGTCTTTTATCAAAATCACTTTTCTGACTAATTCCGTTCTCAATGGCTGTGATTGATGGCATTAGGAATTTATTTGATTAGAATTTACGACTGTCTTAACTGACCTCTGGTCAGAACTATTGAGACAATGTTACGTAATATGTCGTAGAGCTCGTAGAGTGATAAATTTCCAGGTGAATTGGTTGATGAAGAGCTGATTGGGGACTTTATCAAATGCCCCCGTGAGACTGAATGGATTGATTTATCGCATTGAACGTGTTAGAAGCCTCAAGTATGATTGATTTAGGGAGAAAACACCTCATTGGCACCAAATGTCTCTTATCATAAATTATCACAAGAGTGTTTATCACGTGTTTCCTGAGCAATAAAACAAAAATGAATACACCACGGTGTCTCAAGAGCATGTGTCTTACGAAAGTGCATCTTATCGCAATGCCTATACACAATGATAAGAAAGGTCTAAATTTAATTCTTCACAAATATTTAGTCATCCACGGGTAAAAGCATGCTTCTTTGCCCCCTTTTATTCAATATTACATTCAATTAATTTACGGAACTACTTATCATTTTGAGTTACATCCGTTTTAGCGCCTGCAATGTAGGCAAAAGTATTTTTTCTCAATTTTTGGCACTAATATGACTGTAACTTAAAATCTACTTAACCGAATTAATTTATAGAAAGAAAAAGGTTAAAGGCCTTCGAATTGTCGACAATTCTCTAAAACACATGAAGTTTGTAAAACCAACACCAGAGGCGCTGTGGTCCCATATAAATATCCGAAGAGAAAATAAAATTTTATTTCAAGAAACTTTAAAGAGATCTGTCTTGAAAATCAAAATGGATTTTCATGTTCTCTTTTTTATTTCTTGCAGAGAATTTTATTAGCTATTATCAGGTTTCTAAACAACTTTTCTGTCGTTTAAATCTCGTTATTGGAGTTCAGACAAGGGGTAAGTCATTTCAGGAAATTTAAGCTAGCCTGGCGAGGAATCCGTGGGAAACCCAGGGAATCCAGGGAACTCATACATTTTTTAAGGAACCCGAGGAACCAATACAATCTTCAGGGAAAATGGAAAACCTATACATTTTTTTTTCTGGAACCTCATGGAGAACTCGAGGAACTCATACATTTTTCAGGGAACTCACTGACAATCCAGTCATTTTTCAGGAATCCCAAGGAACTCAGTGTATTCGGGGGACCCATACATTTGTCAAGAAACCTGGGGGCCCCATGCATTTTTCAGGGAACTCATACATTTGTCAGGACAGCCAGGGAAGCCATGCAGTTTTCAGGGAACCTGGCAAACCTATATGTTTTTCAAGAAACCCGAGGATCTTAGGGAATTCGAGGACCCACATTATTTTTCAGGGACCCGGGGAATCCATAGAGTTTTCAGAGAGCCCGGGGAACTAAGGGAATTTGGGGGACCCATACATTTGTCAAGAAACCTGGGGACTCCATGCATTTTTCAGGGGACTCACTGGGAACTCATACATTTTTCAGGGAACCTGGGAGACCCATATGTTTTTCAAGAACCCCGAGGATCTCAGGAAATTCGAGGACTCATATAATTTTTCAGGGACCCAGGGAACCCATACAGTTTTCAGAGAACCCGAGGAACTTGTGCAATTCGAGGGACCCATACATTTGTCAAGAAACCTGGGGACCCCATGCATTTTTTAGGGGACTCACTGGGAACCCATACATTTTTCAGGGAACCTGGGGGACCCATATGTTTTTCAAGAAACCCGAAGATCTCAGGGAATTCGAAGATCCATACAATTTTTCAGAGACCCGGGGAATCCATACAGTTTTCAGAGAACCCGAGGAATTCAGGGAATTCGGGGGACCCATATATTTGCCAGGAAAACCCTGGGAACCCATATAATTTTTCTGGGAACTAGAAGGACCCATACATTTGTCAAGAAACCCGGGGAACCCATACATTTTTCAGGGAACTTGAAGAACTCATACGTTTTTCAAGAAACCCGAGGAACTCTGGGAATTCGGGGGACCCATACATTTTTCAGGGAACCTAGAGAACCCATATGTTTTCCAAGAAACCCAAGGAACCCAGGGAATTTGAGGAGCCATAACATTTTTCAGGGATTCGGGAAACCCATACAGTTTTCAGAGAATCCGGGGGACTCGGGGAATTCGGGGGACCCATATATTTGCCAGGAAAACCCTGGGAACCCATACAATTTTTCAGGTAACTCAATGGGAATCCATATATTTTTAGGGGAACCTGGGGTATACATATTTTTTTTATGGAACCCGAGGAACTCAGGGAATTCGGGGACCCATACATTTATCAGGAAATCCGGGGAACTTAAACAATTTCTCAGGGAACTTACTAGGAATCCATACATTTTTCAGAGATTCCGAGGAACTCATACATGTATCATTTCGGGGACCCAGAAACTCGAGTTATTCTGATTTTTTTATGAGTTACCTCTTGAGTTCAGAGGAAAATGGAGCACTCGATGAAATAAAAAAAGCTTCACAATTTTTCTTCACTTCAACTTTTCTCCTCATTCTGGTTAAAATTTTGTTAACTTTTTGTTTTTAAAATTATCCAATATTTTCATTAAAATTTCCTAAAAAAGAATGCAATTAGGGTGAAAGGAACGTCTATTGACACTTTAAGAACGCGTGTCAGCACCTATTGACACCCTACTCTGTACCATTTGGGATATGAAATTTGAACATAATTAAAAAACATTAAATAATTTTCAACATTTTTACAAAAGTGTCAATAGGGGTTCCCTGTCAAACAGACGTTCTTCCGACCCTATAGAATATTTTCTTATATGAGAGTACAGCGTCTGTGGTATCTGTTTTACAAACTTAATAATAATAATAATAATAATGCTGGCACAACATTCCATGAAGGAACAAGGCCTTCCCCCAAAGGGATTTCTAGACATGCATTATTATTTTTTCTTGTACGGGATGAGGTTGTCAGTCCCATGCCCGTGAAATCAAGTGCAGTAAAGCTCTCACTGGATGCAATCCGAACACCTTTAACGCCAGAAAAATTCCTGGTGACCTAAAGGGGATTCGAACCCGGGACACTTGCATCATAGAGCGAGTGCTCTACCACTTGACCCATTGAGTGCCCTTTTACAAACTTAACTTATTCTAAAAAATTGTAGCCTATCCGGAGGCCTTCAACTCTTTCTTTATGGAGAAAGAAATCGATTCATCAGAATCTGAGCTATATTTCCCTAAATACCAAAATCCAGAAAATTCAGTTCTGCCTACATTCCAGGCGCAACAGAAAATTTAAATTAAAATAATCGTCATTTTCATGAGTCATTGGACCCAAACTAAAATAGAATTAGCCAAACAAACTAAAACAGAAGAAAAAACAGTGGAAAATTGTCTAAAAGTTTAATTTAAGAGCCAAAATATTGATGAAGACGTCAAATTTGTAAATGCTGAATAAATGTTAGTTAAATTTAAATAGATATAACTGATTATTTGATTAGCTTTATGACGCAATATTTCCCCATACAAGTCAAAAGCACCTTCAGCTGTTGGGATGTTACAAGTAATTCACGCTTTTTAATAGAAAACAAATTTTTTTTTACATCAATTTCCATCAAATGACCTTGCACTGCAGTGTGAACAGATTGAAGTATTTTCATTTTATTTCATTTTGCTTGAGAGAGAAAAATTGTAAAACAAATAGCACCAATTTTCTGCAATAATACAGACTCTTAAATTCGCATTCACGTCAGACAATGCCTCTATCTTGTGAGATAATATAAATTTTCTTGACGATCCTAAATTACACAATAAAAGAAGAAATATTCCCAAATTACGCACAGAGATTCATATACATAATCATGCTATATTCTTTTCATCTCTGACAGAATCTTGTCATCACCAAAATCTCTTCAGAATTGCTTATTTGTTCACCTTTCTGGATTGCGACACACAGAACTTCTAAATTAGCTCCACACTTAATTATTCACCTCTTGGTTATTTATTTAATGATTAACTGATTGATTTATTATGAACTGTTGCAGGAATAATAATTTGCCCAATTGAGCAATTAATATTCCACAAAGTTTATTGCGGTTTGCCTAAAGAGAATCTCTTTTAATTAATATTGGGGAGAATTTCTTATCAAATATTCATTGGTGAATTTATAACGAAAAAATAATTTAAATACAACGCTTAACCAAGTATCCATTATGTGAGGTTATGTTGAACTAACCTCAAAAATGAGAAACATGACTAAAATTGTCGCGTTTCAGGATTTGGGCCTCAAATGTAAAAGTTCTAATAGACTTAATACTTCAGACAATTTGGTATCATTGGCAATCAATAAACCCTAGGCTTTCCGAATCTAGATTTATAGACATATAAATCCAAGTTTTTTGTATTTAAAACACTGATAAATGCGATATTTTAAACGCAACAATGTAAAACTTTTATTAATTCTACATAATTTAAATTTGAAGATAAGAACCACAAGAAATAACAAAATTTTCCAAGTAATTTTATCTGGAAATAGAGGTTATGTTAAGATAATCAGGAAAATTGGAGAAATTGGGCTATTTATCTCTAAATTTTAAGGCATACAGTACAAATGCTAACCTCAGAAAATGGATATTCTTTTGTCACACTTGATTCAATAATTTTAGAATTTGAGGTTATGTTGAAAGAATAGCCAACCTCAGAAACTCATCAGAAATATTAACATTTAAAATTTGAGTGAGAAAGAGAACGAGACATTTATTAAAAATGAAAATAGAATTTAAAAGAAAATTGAGCAACTTATTTTGCATGTTCAACATCAATTGCTAACCTCAAAAACAAAACTAATCAAAATGACTTTTTAAATGTCATAGAGAGGTTATATAGAAATCAAATGAACTGTGCATTTTGTGGTTTAATTCCAATTGAAATGAATGTGTTGTATTTATTTTTTTAATAAAAGAAAAACTTGTCCATTAATATCATTGAAGGGTCAATTATCGTTTTGCAACTAAACAGAAAATTGCTCAAATCAACAAGAGGCACATTGCAAGCATAGGGGGAAGTGGGGCACCTTTGAATTGGGGCAGCTTTGAAATTGAGCTTTTTCCTTCTATTTTTAAATGAAACTGGAACTTATTATGATATAATTTAGTTTTAAAAATAACACAATTTACACATAAGGATAAGTACAAATGTAATTCAGCAATGTGTAATTTTTGTGTACTTCTACACATTAATGTAATTTTTACACAATTGGTCTGACAATCTATGCAAAATGTGTAACAAAATATACAGAACTGTGAAATTTAGTTCCTTATTTTGAATTTCAGTTATATAGTGTACTACTACATAGTTTTAGATATTTCTCTAAAATATATTGTATAACTTTTAAAAAAGGGGCTCAGTCAAAATTCCGAAAGTCGAAATCGCAAAGCCAAAGCCCCGAAAGGAATAAAATCCCCAATAATCCAAAATCCAGAAAAGCCAAAATTTGTGAATATTACTAGCGCTTGTTGGAAGGAAAATTTTCTGTGTTTTTGGGAAATTATTGGTTTTGCCAGTATACACAAGAGGAAATTTCTTGAACTCCGAAAAATCATTAGTTTCATTTCGAAATTCAAATAGATATTTTTTCTGTATCTTAGGAAATTATTAGTTTCACTTGCTGAAATAAAGGGAAATTTTTAGTTTTGGTAAATTTATTTACACTTGCTGAAGGAAAGGGAAATTTTCAGATTTGGGAAATTAGTAGTTTCGTTAAAGTGAAATGTTCTGTTTCGGAAAAAAATATTTTCGCATTTTGGGGCAAAAGGACATTTTCTAGTTTTTGAAAAATTATCAGTCAATCAGAAATTGTCCGAAGAAGGAAAATTTTACTGTTTCGGGAAATTACTAGTTTTGTTTGGGTCCCGGTCAAAATCCCGAAAGCCAAAATCCCGAAAGCCAAAATCTCGAATTCTTAAAAGTGTCATAGCTACTCCCACGATTGCACCCACGCTTTCTGAAGGCAAAGGGAAATCTTCTGTGTCTTGGGAAATTATTCTAAACATTTTCCTCAGTATAATTTCATCCCTTTCAGGATTTTGAACATTCGGGATTTTGGCTTTCGGGATTTTGGCTTTCGGGATTTTGGCCTTTTCGGGATTTTGGCGTTCGGGATTTTGGCTTTCGGGATCTTGGCTTTCGGGATTTTGGCTGCCACCGTTTTGTTTGTAGTGCCAAAGGCAAATTTTCTGAATTTTGGGAAATTATTAGTTCCGCCTTTTGAAGCAAAAGAAAATTTTCTGGATTTTGGGAAATTGTTAGTTCTGTCGTTTGGAACAAAAGGAAATTTTCCTGATTTTGGAAAATTATTAATTCCACCTGTAGAGGCAAAGGAAACCTTTCTGCGTGTTGGAAAATTATTAATTTCGTCTTTTGTGGCAAAAGGAAATTATCTGGGTTTTGTGAAAGTATAGTTTCACCTTTTGGGGCAAAAAGAAATTTTCCCTGTTTTGGGAAATTATTAGTTTCGCATTTTAGGACAAAAGGAAATCCTCTGGGTTTTGGGAAATTATTGATCTCGCTTTCAGAGGCAAAGGGAACTTTTCCGTGTATTGGGAAATTATTAGTTTCGAATTTTAGGGCAAAAGGAAATTTTCTAGTTTTGAAAAATTATCAGTCAATCTGAAATTGTCCAAAGAAGGAAAATAATTTTACTGTTTTAGGAAATTACTAGTTTTGTTTGTAGAGCCAAAGAAAAATCTTCTGGGGTTTGGGAAATTATTAGTTCCGCATTTTGAGGCAAAAGAAAATTTTCTGGGTTTTGGGAAATTGTTACTTCTGTCGTTTGGACAAAAGGAAATTTCTCGGGTTTTGGAAAATTATTAGTTCCGCTTGTAGAGGCAAAGGGAACCTTTCAGTGTGTTGGGAAATTATTAATTTCGCCTTTTGAGGCAAAGGGACATTTTCTAGGTTTTTGACAATATTAATTTCGTTTGTAGAGTCAAAGAGAAATTTTCCGCATTTTGAGAAATTATTACTTTCCTTATAGAAGCAAAGAGAAATTTACTAGGTTTTGGTAAATTATTAGTATCACTTGCTGGAGCTTAGGGAAATTTTCTTGGTTTTGGGAAATTATTAGTTTCACGAGTTTCACATGCTGAAGCAAAGGGAAATTTTCCGTTTTGGGAAATTATTAATTACTCTTTCAGAGACACAGAAAATCTTTTAGTATTTTGGGAAATTATTAGTTTAGCTTTTAGAGGCAAAGGATTTTTTTGTATATGATAAAAGGAAATTATTAGCTCTGCAGGATTTTGGATTTTGGGTTTTTGGCTGCCACCATTCTAAATATAATTATCTATATATAATTGTTGCTGTAATCTTTTTATTTACTGTACGTGGTGTCTTCTGATTGGCTAAAACTCCGAAAGCTTTTAAGTTCCAGCCAATCAGATGACTCGACGGGACGAAGTCTATTAAACCGTTCAATGTAATAAGTTTTAAAATGATTTTTTAAAAGTGTTTTTTTTTGCATTTAAAACGGAAATTAGTTATGGTCATAAATAAACAGATTAACTTTTAGCACAGAAAACCAGACAATTCCCCTTTTTGTTTACTTAACGAGTGACATTTTGCTGTGTCTCCGAGTATTGCAAAAAAAATAACAATAATATAATCGGTATTTCCCATCTTTTTCCCATAACTATTAAAAAGTTTTTTTTGCATTCTTTCCTCTTTCTTTCGTGATTTCGTGACGATCTCTATTTTTCTAGCTTTGGAAATTCTCTCAGACGGTTTCCCATGCACTATTAGATAAAAAAGGTAGTTATTAAATTAGAAAAATTCTATTCTTTTCAGCGGAGGAGAAAATTCTAATAAAAAGCAATTTCTTGTCAACAAGTCAGGTAAAGAAGCATGAATGCTCTCACGTGACGAGTCATATGATTAAGCTTTTTGTGCCATACAAATTCGACAGAGAGAACACACAGAAAAGATACTTTGAATTGAGCCTGAGGCAAAGTCTTTTATATATATCATCTTTTCTTTTTAAGCTGAATTGCTCACTTAAGGCAACCGGTTTAGTGTCTCGTGCGTATAAAAAAGAATCAACCAAGATGCTGGGATCAATTGCAAGACAATACACTGCCGTGACAAAAGCACGAGACAAGAGAAGCACATTTCTCTATTATCTCGTGACTTTGGGTGTTGTATCCATTTTTAGTCGAATGGAAATTCGAGAGGAAATATTTAATGAACAATATTTGCTGAGTTCGTGACACATGTTAAACTGCCTCAGTTATAGAACATCTTTTTGTGAAAAGAAGGTGCGAAAGACATCTGTAAATTGGATTTGCGGCACAAATTAGAACATATTAGCACTATTAGACAGATAGGTGCTTAAAAGGAAACGTGTCAATCACTTTAAAAAAAATTATTACATATTTTTGATTACTAATGGTCCATGACTAAACCCGAGCATATTATCACGTTTAATAATCTCAAGGAAATAAGCAGAAAAAAATTTGACCAAAAAATTAATTTAGCGTAGTATTGCGGCAAAAAAAAATATCATCAACGATAAAAATATCATATGACCAAATTGTGGGTGATAATTGTGAGATTTCACTCCCCTCCTCAAACCCCAGAAGGAAAATTTCACATTTTTCCTCCACTTGAGGAATTTTATGAGTGGAAAAATTTGCACAGTGTTATGCAAAACTCTTCACTTGATTGTCATTTAATATATTTTTTAATTATTGCAGAAATCTTGACATTCACAGTCAAGGTGTCTTAAAAGATTGACGCATGATAATTGAGAAAAAAATTGTAGCAATTGTAAAGATACAGTGGAACAGGGTTTAATAAAAACCAGATAAGTCAATTAATTTATGTTCGTCAACGCAAATGATTGCAGAAGAGAGAGTTTATTGGACTTCTGAAGTATTTTATGGGGGTAAAACCCTAAGAAGCATTTATTAAATCAAAAGATCACTGAATATCTTCTGGGGATTCATAGTAATTGTGTTAATAGGATTAATTTAAAAGGCTCCCACAATTACTGAGATAAATAACTAACCCGAGACACTTGTAATAAATTAAAAAAAGGTGGGTGTCTTGACTATTTAGGAAGGTAGGGCAGTTTAGATTTTTCTCAAGATGTATTCGCCAAAATTTTAGTTCAACTACCCAGGGAGCACAGGTAACTGAAAAAGACAACGTTTTCAGCATATTTTTGCTGAGTCGATCAGCAAAAATACGCTGACCGGTCAGCAGTTCTCGAACAAAAACTGCTAACCAAACGTATGGAAATGGCACTGCTTCGCAAATGTCGTTTTAATGTTAGCAAATTTCAGCTGAAATTACTTGTTTTCAGTTAAATTGAAACCGGTTAGTATTTGGTGCTATTGAGCACAAACAGAAGTAGATTTTGATTCTCCAATAGTGTCTTGGATAAAAGGTAAATGGAACTCTATTTGCACAAAAAGTCGTTGATGTTCGAAGAATTCAAATTCAATTTCGAATTTTCATTCTAAATTTCGAACAAAGTGGGAAAATTTATCAAATATCTCACTAAAAAGCTGTCAAAAGACTTACTCAGTAATTATGGAGTGATTAAATACTGGGGCAAGAACAGTAAACGTCGTTGTTCTGTTATTTTCCTCACAACAAGGTGAAGACCGACACATTTTGACACTTGAGTACTTCGAAATTCGAACAAGATGTACAACATCAGCCACTTTGCGAAAGTATTAAGAAGTAAGAAAGTCTGTTTTTGGATATTCAAATAGATTTTCGAATTTTTCAAGATTTAACTTCTGTACGGAAAGATTAGCTATTTCAAGGGGATCTCAGTGGTGCAATAGGCAAGACCGCTGGGTCTTGGGCGAATGAGATCTCTGACTCGACTCTCACAGTTGTGAGTTCGAGTCCCGCCCGGTGCAAACAATTGAATGTTAGAAACAGACATTTTCACTGTGATAAAACGCAAGAATGCACCGCCTATGCTCATAAAATTTCAGAGGAATGAAAGAAACATCCATACTACGGGGAAGGCATTCCTAGGCGATCGACATATGGAGACTTAGCAGATTCTTCCAACACGGGATACAACAGCAATATAAAAAAATGATTACATTGTAACAAGTATCCCGATACGATTAATAATAATAAGCTATTTCAAAATATGCAGAACTTTGTATTTTCGAAAACAATGCATGTCTGAAACTACCGCACCTCCTCGTATATAAGCAAATAAGCTAAAGTTTCCTACATTGTGAATATATTTTCTTAATAAGTCTACGAAATGCACAGAACACTATTAAAAAAAGGTCTCAGACATCTCCGACATCTTCCATAAATTATAGTTGTTTTAAGAGGTTTATGTCTTGGATAATATAAATGTAGTCCCCATATAAATATTTTTAAGCCAGAAAGTTTTGAGATGACAAAATGTAAATTTTAAAGCGAAAAAATCATTAAGAGTAAATTTTCGATAATACAAAAAACGTTCATAAATTGCTTTGGGAAGGCCTGTATCAGTTTATTGATTTCAATCATATTTAATAATTTAATCTGCAGTAGTAGGGTTATTACTTTATTAAAGTTTTTAGCTGGAATTATTATGCGGACAATTCTAACAAAAAATATATATTGCTAGATATACTGATAAATATATTTTACGTGGACATTCCTAAGTACCCAAAAGTGGTTGATGCCTTAGCTAATATAGTTCAATATAAGTAAATTCTATGATTTTTAAAATTCATGATATTTCTTCTTTTTTTTAATATTTCTCTTTAATAATCCAGAATCCAAATTGTAGTAATAAATCTGAGCTAGTCAAATAATGAGTAAGAGTCTACTAGGCCGTAATACTTCTCAATTGGAAAATTTCGTTACTCAAAGAGGGAATTAGGTATTTTTTGCAGATAAAATTATTATTTTGTTTATTTTTTATTGTTATGGCTCAAATTCTCAACTGTGACTGTTTACAACATCACCCATATGTAATATAAAAAGATTGTAATATACCCGAAAAAGGTTTGTGTGTTTGCTATAGAAAATAAAATAATAAAAAACGTACTTCTTTCTTTTTTAATTAATACAGAATGTATATCTCATTGACATTGTAATTGATTCTTAATATTTACTCTGAAAATCGTAGCCATATTTTTATGGGTCAAAGAGATAGTCGAAAATTCGCTAAAATGGTCCGTGTCTTGGCTAATCCAAATGTAATAAAATGGCAATCAAAAGAACAAGAAAAAACTAAGAATTACCTTCATAATTGAATGTTAAATTAAAACAATTATTTTTCTTACAGCATGGTTTTAGTTCTTTTTTTTTTGATGAGGTTTCATAAAAAGGTTTGTGTATTGGATAATTATAATAAAGTCTACTGATTACAAATACTTCTACCCACAAACATTCTATAGCCATAGCTAAACTGGTAAAACTGACAAGACGTGAAATACTCTTAAATATGGGAGACCGCATAGCTCAGTTGTACACTGAGAAAAAAAGAGAGTGCGATTAACTTTTTTTCCTTGTAACTTTAGCACTTTTTAGGTGTAAAACTATATCAACATTTTTTACTGTTAATTTCACACCTTTTTAAGTGTAAAATTAAAATGAAAAAGGGTAACTTTAACCCATAATACATCTAAAAAGCATAATATTTACACCGATTTCGGAAAAATAATGCAGGGTAAAATTAACATTTCCGGAATGTTATTTTAACTTTTTCGGATTTCTCTCAGTGTAGAGCAGTCGCCTAGATAGCGAAATGTTCTCAGTTCAAATCCGAATGGAGGCAGGAATTTTACCAATCTCAGATGAAAACTGAAGACTGGGTATTCACTCATTCTGACTGAAACCCAGTAACTTCTAAAAGAAGTTCAACCAATTTCGCTGAAAAGGTTGGTGTATTCGCTGTTTAAAATCGAATTAAAATAAGTTAAAGCAGTGAATAAATTATAACATCTCTGTAACATTGAATAAAACATATTCTCCCGCTTCTTAAAACAATGCTTTCAGTTCATATTTTTTTTGTTTTCTTTGACAAGATCGTATATTTCTTTTCAACTTTAATGTCATCAAAAGCCAGGTAGGTGTCTTAGTTGAAATAAACTTAACTAGAGCAAAGTAAGAAATATGCCAAAAAATCACATATATGTATTACTAGAGCTCAAAATAGACCCACTTCCCCCTAATTGTTAATAGTTTTAATTCAGGAAAATTACAAACTAATCAGAACTTTAAAAAAATCAGTAAAAGTATCCAGAGACTTTGAATAAAAAACATTCTATTTTTTACAACATCAGGCTTGGTTAATTAACTGTAATAAAATCTACTAATTTCGAAATGTAATGACTCCAAAGGATTGTTTAGCCCTATTTAGTATTTTTAATGCAAAAATAAACTTACATGTCGCTCCTTGAAAATTACAAGGGCCAACTCAATCTGAGCCATTTTTCAGGAGAGAGCATGAAAGATTCAACTTTGTATAAATAGTTATCTGAATTAAGTATGTTAATAAAAACAACTTAATTCTTTTCTATTTGTATGAGCATCATTATAAACATTGAAATATACATATTTTTACCTTTCAAAATATGATTTTTTTAGAAGTTAGCTCTTTGTCATTCTAAATGATGCGCAAATTTTCATGAAATTAAAATGACACGGGATCAACTTGCTTGAGTTAGTTCCTTGTTTCACAAAAATTTGAACGATAAATCTATTTTGTGCCCCTTGACTTCAAACAAAACCGCGCAAGCAATCATAAAGAGTAAAAAAATTGAAAAACTTTTGTAATTACGAAATTTAATGATTTATATCATCTGAAATTTTATTAAATTCTCTGTCTGATTGCATTAAAACCTCAAAATCGCCAAAAAGTGAGTTGGACCCTTGTAATTTCCAAGGAGCGATGTGCACGAGCTGTACGAACGTAAAACTTTCTTGCTAAAATCGTTACTGTTTTCGGACTCTACAACGGTCTAGACTAGAGGATTATCCCAGTTTCCTAAGGTCTCAAAATCTTTAATAACGATCAATTTTATCAGTTTTCGGAATTTAATGAATCAGAAAATTTAAGCCATACCGCTGAGCTGTCTGAAACCAGTAACTTCTAATGAGGTTTGTGTCTTAACTAAAAAACTTAAATATTTTTCTCAGTGTCTTTTGTTTGTATTAATCATCTAGCCAATGACGAATACAATTTTAATTGAAATTATATGTTTCAGTTACTCATTCCGGCCTCCAAAAAAACTGTCTAGAAAGAGTCTTTTTTTGCAGCAGATTGAGTAAACTCTTTTGCACGTGACTGTAAGTAAATGCTCGAGAACATTGTACAATTGATGCAAAGAGCCTTGATCGTGTATTTTCCAACAAGTGCAGATCATGGCACAATAAACCGCCAATACAGACTGTGGGGCTGCATTAAAAACTGCTCATTGATGTGTATTGAGAAAAAAATGACTTGACATTGATTTTATGCACATTTCTGTGGTACTTTTCTCATTTGCCCAGATACATAAGTAAAAGCACAAGTTTAGAATAGCGCCATTTTTTTCTGTGATAACGTAAAGAGTCGCAGTTTTTCATTCTAACAATGTGCAATGGTGATTTAATGTGGCATTAATCAGAAAAGTGATAGGAAATTGCAATGGAATGATTTCTTATCAAGTAAAATGGGTTTTTCATTTGGTGTGCTCACAGAGTGAGTTGATTTTACTGTAAATTGGGGGAATGGGGGAAAATCATTAAAAATTGCACGCAGAGAAAGAGAAAGTTCAATGTTCGAGTGATGTTGTGGAAAAGAGTAAATAAAGTGCACTCGAAAAACTGGAGAATTGTGCCTTCGTCAGACTTTTAGTGCACGTGATTCTTTGTGACTCTGGGGCAGGAGGATGGGGGCAGAATTATGGAAGCGTACACAACGCGATTAATGGGAAATAAATGATTATATACTTTTTGGAAGTTTAAACAGCCGAAAAAACGTGAAACATGGAAAATCCAATAGAACCCTCCCCGTTTTTTTTGCACATGTTCTTGTCACTTTAAATTTTCGAATAACATCATTAGGCACGAGTTTAAAATTCAGGCCATTCTGAGGTCAAAAGTGACTTTCGTATAAAGCACAAGACCACACGACAACCCGACTTAGTGAGACTAAGTAAAAAAAAAAAGAGACACCTTACCATTCGTTGCTGTATATCCCCAAGAAACGCTCATGGTGACCTTTTTTTCCCGCCTCAAAAGTTGATTTTGTAACTTGAGAAATTTAATAGATTTTCAACCCAAAACAGAATTGGATCAAAAGGCCTAAGCAACAAATTTCTTCCGCGCACAAAAAAAAAACACCGAAGGACACCCTCAATAACCCAAAAATTCTTCCAAAAACCTCCAAGAAAGTGCTGAACGATTTTAAAACATTAAAAGAAAGAAAAAACACCTCCGACCGAGACACAAAAGAAACATCCACACGGAACGAGACTCATTCACCAACTGAAACTCCACGGGCCAGTGCGAAGCACCAACAGCGATTACTCTCCTAAGCAATTCGTTTCATGAGATAACTTCCAAATCATTCCATATAACACTGCCTCTAGGCTCACTCCGAGACTATCGGCACAAAACATTCTCCCAAGCCCAAGCAAAAATTTGTTACGGCAATCGTACGAGAAAGCCACGAGTACCAGTGCAATTGCTTTTTCAAAAGGAAATTGCGATGCCAGTTGAAGCACGAGCTTTTTACAAAAGTTCCCTTCCATCAAAATCATTTTTAGCATAAACTCTGGCGAAATTTTTCTGGGACATCCCCCACAAAGTGGATCAAAAAATGCGGAGCGTGTTAATTTTGGAAGATAATCGATCAAGGGAGTAGAGTTCAGAGATTAAAAGTCAATTAACGACCTACATTAGGTTGTTGCATTACCAACGAATATCCAAGAGAGAGTGAAAGTTTGCAAACATTGCAAACTTTTTGCCTGACTGCCGGAGGAGTTGACTCCTTCTCTTTTGGGCTATTTCTTGCTCTAGTACCTTAAATGAATCAACCCATTCTTACATTGCAAACGGTGAAAGACCTCATTGTAACATTTTTTTTTTGTAGATTTGTAAAGCTTTCCGAGTGCCGTTAGACAGGTAGACTTTATTACAGTATTTTTTGTGTCCAGCATTTTCCTTAATAATAATGTTCATATCCTCTAAATCAATCAAGATTTTCCTTAAAGTCTACTTCCTTAAAGCCTTGATTGTGAGGGCGTCTTGCTCTCGAATTCGCCATTAGAATCAAGGGGCAATTCATATTGAGAAACCCTTGCCAATTGTCCGAGAAACGCTTCACGAAATCTGACTGAGAAACCCAATTTTTGCATCGAGAAATCCGAGAAACCAGAAATTCTTGCCGGAAAAAATTGGTATGAGTTACCCCTTGATTATAATTTATCTAAAAGCTCAGTTAAACGGAGATATTTTAAAATCCACATTTCAGTGTTTACACATACACTAAGAAAAAAACTGTAGAGTTGAAACAACTCTTCGTGCGAGTTGAAATAATTCGTCGGATAATCGATGTAAATATTACTCTTTTTCGATGTAAAATTTCATCTCAATTTAAGTAGGGTAAATGTATCAAATTCCGGCCAGCTTGCAATTCCGGCCACATTTTTTGTTACTCAAATTTCCACGAATTTTTAGTTTTTGCATAGAGATTCTATTGCAATGTAAAAAAAATATCAAAAAATATAGCTTCGACGAGCAAGATAATCTGAAAATTGCATTGGAAAAATTCCGGAAGGGCAAGGAACTATGAGAATGACGGTGGTCGGAATAGGCCACCAATACTATGTCTACATTTTTATTCATTTTAAAATGTATTAAGAATAATTTTAGAGAAAATAAAGACGATAAACTGTCTATAAGGGTCCAAGAAACACTCCCTATAAAAGAAGTAACAAAAAAAATTAATCTGTATTACATTTCAAATTTGAGGCCTTGACGCTTGCATGCAACTATGCCGAAATTTGGCACCATTTAGCACACTTACCCTGTATGCTTAAGTGTTTTCGTTTGATGAATATACTTCAGTCAAGAAGATTTTCGTGTGACAAAGTTCACATGGAACATAAACAAGATTTATGAATACATGAACAAGCCTAACAGTGTTTTATGAATACATGTGCGTGCATCATACGTAATATTTCGCTCGGAACATAGGGAACTTGAAGTCAAGAAAATATTAATAAAGAAAATGATAAAATAAAAAAAAAACATAAAATTGCAAAATCTACCCATTTTGGGATTTGAAAGTTATTTTAACTCAAAATGACTAGTGAGAAGCCCAGATAAGCTTATGGTAGCTGAGATTCTTTACAGGAGACCTCGATATGCGTGCAACTCGGGGTGCTTGCAACTCGGTATGCCGGAAAATTCGATTGTGAGTTGAATTTTGGAGGTAAAGAATAACATACTAGAATTTGAGATCGATCCATGCCATAGGGGCTGAATTATTGAGAAAACAAAATTTGGTGATGTTTTAAAATGGCGGAAGGAGGGGTTGGGGGTGGATCTGACATCACCTACTTCTAGCCGCCCATCGACATTTAACCTTTGCCGAAAACCGCTTGTCGATACCTCTTTCCGTTCTCTCTCCAGAAGTGGTTATACTTCTGAGAAACTTCTGTGTCGATCAGTCGAATGGTGAACTTAAAAGTACAATCTGTGATTCAAGTCCAAAAAAGTGTAACCATTTCCCGCCTGTACGTGATTTTCCCAACAAAAATTCGATACCTGTTGAAGAGAACATTCATCCTCGAAACGTCGTAAAGAATAAAATTGCGAAAGTCAAGAAAGGTCTAGTGTTTCCGTCAATTCTTGCTACACCCCATCGGACCGAAATTCTTCACAAAAAGATTTAGTTCAACATCGATTCGAGTAAGTCTTACTCGATTTATTTTTCTGAGTGTAAGTGAGTCTCGGGAAATCTCTCCTAGTGGTTCGTTTCCGAAATAAATTTTCTCCACCTCTGGTATCACTTCCCCAAGGGTGTCTTGACTAAAATTAGAAAGCCTAGAACACACTCTTACCATCCACAAGTAGATCTTGAAAAATTCGAAAATCTATTTGAATTGAAAAGCAAAAAAAGAGACTTTCTTACTTCTTGATGATTCCGCAAGGTGGCTGATGTACATCCTGTTCGAATTTCGAAGTGCTCAAGTGTCAAAATGTGTCGGTCTTCACATTGTTGTGAGGAAAAAAACAGTACAGCGTTTACTGTTCTTGTCTCATTGTTTAATCACTCCATAATCACTGAGTATCTCTCTTGAGAGCCTTTTAGTGTGATATTTGACAAATTTTCCCCACCTTGTTCGAAAATTTAGTATGAAAATTCGAAATTGAATTTGAATTCTTCGAACATCAACGACTTGTTGTGCAAATAGAGTTCCATTTACCTTTTATCCAAGACACTATTGGAGAATCAAAATTTACTTGCGTTTACACCCGTTACACATCTCCTTGCTTAGATTTTTAATCCAACAGTAGAGAAATGAACACAGCAAACGCATCCAAGTAACGTCATGTTGACAATCCAGAGATTTCAAAATTCGAACAAGAACATAGATGATCCACCTTCAGTAATATCAAAAGAAATCAGTGTCTCTTGTTTGTCTTTTGAAACAGATCTTCGAATTTTTCAAATTTCGGCTGTCAGCGCTGTTAGCACAAAAAAGGTAAGGGTATAACCTTCTTAAGGGTATCTGTGCTATAATTGGAATTCAAGTAGATTTTTTACACTATTAAATTTCAGTATTCAATAAACGAGCAGTAAAAAGTCAAATTTGGCCAGCAACAAATTCGAAATGATCAGTAAAAACAAAAAAATAAGCAGTAAAACAAAAACTTTTACTGGCCACATTTTATTTTTTACTGACCACTTTTTATTTTTTACTGACCACATTTTATTTTCTTTGCTGCCCACTTTTTATTTTTTTATGGACCACTTAATTTTTTTTACTGCGAACTTTAATTTTTTACTGACAAAATTTTATTTTTTACTGCTCAATTTTAATTTTTTGCTGATAATTTTTAAATTTTTTACTGATCAATTCGAATATTTATACTGATCAATTTTAATTTTTTACTGACCACTTCTTATTTTTTTCTGCTAATTTTTAATTTTTTACTGATAAACTCGAATATTTCCACTGATCGATTCGAAGTTTTTAACTTTTTACTGACCAAATTTTACTTTTTTGCTGACAAAATATTACTTTTTACTGACAAAATTGAATATTTTTACTCACGAATTATTTGCTGACCACTTTTAACTTTTTACTGACCATTTATTCTCTTCCTTTAATTTCTAAATATTGCAAAGTTTTGACAAGAATTGTTTCACATCATACACGTTTGGGAAGGAAGTGTAAATCCTTCAAAAAAACGAAACCCTTTTTTAGGTACAGATTTTCAAAGTTCGCGGCTTCGAAAATTTTTAACGATGAATATTTTTCGAACTTGACACTTATCAGAGGAATTTGTATTTTCTAGAAGAAAGAAGCAAAGTAAAGCTCAATGGTAGATTTTTATTTCGAAAGAGGGATTTCGAAATAAAAATTTTCTCATATAAATAAGCCTTTAAGTACAAATCTTCGACACAATTCCTGAAAACTTTTCATAAAATCCTCAAGCTGAAAATGGATTCGTGTTAAGCCCGTTAAGCTTATCTAAATTATTTTCAAAACAAATTTAAATGTATGCATTATTACCATATTTCCGTTTTTTCCTTTTTCTTATGACCCAGCATTTTTTTCAATTTTCGATTTTAGGATTGAGAACACTTATAGTAACGTGTATTTTTTCAAGATCGAAAAATAAAAGGACTGTAGAAAGCGTATTTCTTAACCGTTTGGAACAAGTTTAGGTTTGTTGGAAAGGTCTTGGAATCCGTGACTCAAGGGATTATACCAGATTATGAACTGATTATTATTTCTAAAGCAGAAGCTACAAAGCAACAAGAAATGACGTATTTTTTCGCTACAAGTCCTTGACAAAGAAGTCCTTGTATTCCAAAAATGAATGAGTATTTTCTCACTATTTTTTTTCTCAATAATTCTATTCCAAGAGCACTTTTTTCCCAAGCACCAATAAAAATAAAATAAACTGCGCCTTCCTATTCGAACTTCCATAGAAGCCCTAGATGATTATCATTAATTTCCAGACGTCTTTAAACAGTTTCCTAGTGAAATTTTGCTATTCAACAGACATCCATAAATATCCAATATGAGATTCAAGAGTCATTGGCAGAAGAAAATTTCTTAAGAATTTTCCACGACTCACAAATTACAGGGCAACGTCCAAGACAACTTGTAATTTTCTCATCTCCTGTACATCCATCGCAAACGTCTAATTCTGGTAAATTATGATTACCCAGACGCAGTCTTTGGAAGGTTTTTTTTTATTCCTTTCCTAACTTCAATAAAACTACGCATTAAACAGTTTGTTTTTATTCACAAAATCTTTTTTTTTAGTAAATAATACATTAAAATTAATATTTTAGTAAAAAAATTATAAATTAATACACAGAAGCAGTGTCGGATTTTTCGTTATCCATTCAAAATTTGAATTTGACGTTTTAGATGACACACGATCGTTCCCGAAGATACCCGAACGTTGATCTTCGCTTATTTTTTCGGGATTTTCTGTCACTAATTAGGCACTCGTTTCTTTTTAAAGCCAAAAATCGGGATTATTGCATTTTCTCGTTATTCCGGCTAATTAATACGTAAGTTTAAGTATTTCCGATTTTGGTTTTATTTTAAGGCAATGGGACTTAGGATCTTGCTCGGGAGGCTTTCTTGCTTTTGTCAGCTTTCGGTGGGATGGTCAATCCACTCCTTCCAGCTGCCGCATGGCGATTGTAAAGTCTGGAAAGGAATTTTAATCTTCAAGAAGGTAATTTTTTTTAATAAATTAAATTTCATGTCATACATTCTGTACGCCTCGGATTTAATGTAATCGAGAACGTGACTTATCCCCAAGAGATATTGTTCATTAATATGCGTAGCCCATGGATTTTCTTCCATCTTCAACACAGATTTATTGCCCAACAAATCCAATTTGGCAATTTCCGGAGGCAAGAGTGTTAAGCGATTGTTTTGAATATGAAGCTCCCTCAGCCGTGTCAGCTCCCCAATCTCTCGTGGGAGTTCCAAGAGATCGTTATCGCGAAGTCCAAGCTGAAATAGAATTTATTAGGATCTTCTCGAAGGGATTATGCGAGATTCTTCTAAACCTTGGTAGATTGTATCCAAATTTAGCGAATGAACTTTAGCGCTAACGACCTAAGAGCGACGCATCTTGAAACTAACCTTAAACGAGCATTTTTTACGTTTTTCTCGTAAAATAGCTATAAGTCCTGATTGAATTGGAAGAATTTTACCAACGATGGAGCAAATGAAAGGTCTTGTGAAATACTATAAATCCTAAATAAGAGAAGTATAATTAATTAAAAAATAGTAAAATACTTTTAAAACATTTACTCTTAATTTAAGAGTTTTAAAACAAAACAAAAAGTTAATATAAAAAATACTGTTTTTCCCAAGAAATGAAATGAGACAAAGTAGGGGATAACCTATTCGTAATAAGGTTAGTCTTCTATACAAAAAAACATACTAGACGTATTACCGTAAGTACCGAAGATTACCGTAAGTAGAATTATGATAATCTTACGTTACTTTGACGTTTTTGATAAAATATAAATATAAATATAAAGTTAGCCGAATATTTAAAATATCGTGAAGGATTGTGTAAAATGGCATTAAAGAAGAGGACGGCAAGTCTTTTTCAACAAAAATCAGACCTAATTCAAGTTATGCAAAGCAAATTGGTAAAGATTCTCAAAAGGTAGATAACTGTGTCACCGGTTCATTTGAGTGCCAATCTGTCGATTTCTTTCAAAAATAGTGCCACTTTGGCGATCTCATGCCGATCGCATGCCAATCTGCCGATCTCTGGCCAAATTGTGCCGATCTGTTATCTCTTAGCAAAAAAGTGCCGATCTGCCGAATTTGATTTTTGGACTTTATTTAAAATTGGTCTATTTTCGTCTCTACCTTTTTTTACTTGCTCTCTTAAGTGATCACTGTTTATACCACTTTCCTTCAAAACGTTAATACAGATTATTAAAACAAAATTTTATCCCATTAATTGTCAATTAAGATTCTTAAATCGACTTTGAAAAGCCAATTCATGGTCTTCGATGACTGTAGTAATTTCTAATGTATTTCGAAGCATATCACAGGATCTACCCGACCGTTTTTGATCATTTTATGCCCAAATGAAAGGTCTTGCGAAATACTTGATCTTTTTAGAACATTTCAAGTTCGTCAAACTGACTTTATGGGCGCTATTACATAAAAACCATTTTTTCCAACACATAACCTCAAATATCTTAATCTGTAATAAACCGATTATGATGACTTCTTTTGCATAACTTCTTTTTGCATGACTTCTTTTTTGTAGAGGGCGCTAAAACCCATATTTTACACCCGAAATCAGCAATAAATCGCAATTTTAACTAAAATTAACGCAAAAATTGCGAGAAAATATGAAAATTCTTCCAGGAAGATAGATTTATACACCTTTAGCCACAAATAGACTCAGACTGATCCTCGGGGATCATCCTATGTCCTCATGAAAGTCCTGCGAAAGTAAAAACAACTCAAAATTCACTTTTTGGCCCTCTTAATCGATTTTTCCCCGGGTTTTTCAAGTGTTTAGAAGAATCTCACCTATAATAAGCTGAATCAAGCTTATATTATATTTTTTGGGGGGAAAACTCACAATTTGGAGGTTTTTGAGCTGTCCAACTTCCTTCGGGAGATACTCAAAGTCATTGTCACCGAGATACAATGCCCTTAGAGTCTCCATCATAAAGAAGTTCCCAGGAAGGGTATTCTCATTAAGATTGTTGTACGACAAATCCAGAACTTCGATGACAGGAAAGGCGCCAAAACCTCTGGGAAGCGTGTCCAAACGGTTGATTGAGACATTGAGAATTCTCAATTTTGGCATTGAAGATATGGACACTGGCAGTTCCTTCAGATGATTGTTGGAGAGATTGAGGATCTCGAGATTTGTGAGATTAGCCAGACCAGGAGGCAATTCCCGGATTTTATTGTGGCTCAGTGTCAATCTCGTGATATACCCCATGCTCACTAAAAGTGAAAAAGGTTTTTAGAGGGCTAATTGTGTGGGAAAATCCCATTTTTCTGGGCATCTGTCAAGTGGAAATGGGCGTGTTTTGGCAGATTGAATTTGAAAAGTTGAAAGGAAAAACCACTACCAAAAAAGGAATAAATTCCAAAAGTAGCAACTTACGTAGGCTGGGACATTCTTCAAGGGTGGATATATTGAGATCCACCAAATCAATCTCTCGATTTTGAATTTCACGAGCCTCCGAGAGGATTTTCTTCACCTTAGACATCTTGTTTGACACTGGTATACATGACACTGGAGCTGTATTCATTTTTTCTTCAATGGTGTTGTAAGAATTATTTTACACTCAGAAAAAGGCAGTTCTAACTTTGTATGGGACTTGCTAAAATACAGCTCTTGTCTGTAAGAATATTTTAAGACCCGAATCAACCTAAACATGTCGTGCTTAGAATCAAGAGCTGTTTTCTAAAACAGATCAACTAAGAGCTGCCGTGTCTTGAGAGAGAGAGAGAGTACCGTCACTCTAGAAAATTTTCAGTGGCTTCCAGTGCTGTCAAATGACAGACAAAACAATTCACAGTGCAATTAATTCGCAAAGTTGTGATTGTTTTCGAGAGTTTTCTCAATGAAATTATAGTTAAAATTGTGGGCAGAAGCCTCTACAGGTAGTGAAGTGTCTTTTGGTTTAATAAAATACAGTGCCGACAAGAAATATGTGGAGAATAGGTGAAATACGCTTGAAAAACAAAAAACATTTCTTCCTGGAAAATAAAACATTGTGTCTAATAAGCTTTGCTCGAGTCTCTGGAGTGTTGTGGAAATATGATTTTTTATTTTGAAAATTTATATAGTGAAATATTTGAAAGAATTTTGCGAGGTGGTCTTGTGAAAAAAAAATGTCACGATATTCAGAGGCATCTCACTCATCGATAGTCGGATGGAAAAATATCTTCCCAAATGTGAGTCTCGAGTCGGATAAAACTTGATCAATTTCGCTTGGATTTCAGTAGAAAATGAAGGAATGTGACAAGTTACAGTTTAAAAAGTATATGTAATGGTGGTTCATTAAAAAAATGTGAATTTAATTTTCTCTTTTTAATTGTGAGCGTACGTCGATTTTGTCGCGATATAACAGAGAAAATTTGATACTAGAATCAAAACTCATTTAGCTTTGCTTTAAGAACTACTCAGTACTGGAAATTATATTTTTTCCACGCATGTAAATTCAAAGACTGTACGTTCTTGAGGCAAAGCGTATTCTAAAATAAATGCTTTTCTTTAAGTAAAATAGTCTTTAACCCAAGACACAAATGCCCGTTCTTATTTCAAGAGCTAAATCAAGACCCGTTTCCACAGAGCTGTTTTCTGAGTGTATCTATCTCACCACGATACCGAACACTCTTGCGCTTTACACATTCGCACTCACCGAGCAACTTACGAGCATTTGACTGTCGCATATTGCCTCTTTCTGTGCACAAAAACACGATGGCGTTATTTTAAAAATTCAAAATGCACAATCAACAACGGACAATCCACAGCATCAACATTTCAACAAATAATCAACTAACCCTCAAAAACAATTCAAAGATTTCAAATGACTTCCTCAGCCTCAAACGCTCTAATCTCCAACATATTCAAAACCGAATATCATAAAACTTTCATAGAGCACATTCTTGATGCATTCCATTCAAAAATAAATACTGTCCATAAATTTCCCATCATCTAGGCCAATGTTAGACGCACAAATAAAACCCATATTAATCTTCACATTTCTCCCCCCGCCAACCCACTTTGTCGCACAAAATCAACAAATTCCCCAGCATTAATTTTATTTAATAAAGAAAAAAAATGAAGGAGGTCCAACTGAATTGCACTTACACATTGATACGTTGCCGTGGAGGCGCCTGGTACTACCATTTTCATTAAAGTTCAATGTTATTGGATTATCTCTCTGCCAGCTGTTTCACTAAAGAATTTCAATTGCTACCCAAGAGTGACGTCATCACTGCACTTTTCAGGGACACTGCAACATCAAAGGGGCTACGCAGTCTAACATCCTGATTACAGAGGTTTTGGGTTGGTCAAAAACGTTCTAGGAACTAGGGCAAACGGTTAGAGACAGCGACTTTAAGTATTCGGGCAATGCCTCATAAATGTTCTGTCCTTATTCGCAAATGACCTTGAATCGCTTCTGATAATGTTTTTTCAAGGTCGAAAGTTAAAAAGGGTTTAGATAGCGTATTCTTCAACCGATTTGGGAAAAAACGGATTCATTTGAAAGGTCTTGGAATTCTGTACATATTTAAACCATTTCAACCATATACCAGTCGATAATAAAACGATAATTAACTGTCGAAGTTTATTATAGGGTAAGTGTGCCGAATTTCGGCATAGTTGCATTCAGGCCCCAAAGTTTCAAGTTTGAAATATAACATTTTTAATACAAATTAAATTTTTTATTACTTCTTCTTAAGAAGTGTTGCTAGAAACCTTGTCGACAATTTATCGTCTTCATTTTCTCTAAAATCATTCATAATACATTTAAAAATGAATAAAAATGTAAACACAACTTTGGTGGACTATTTCGGCCAGCTTCGTACTCATAGTTCCTTGCCCTTTCGGAATTCTTTCAATGTCTTTTTCTCATCATTTCGTTCATCGAGCGACATTTTTTGATATTTTTGCATTGTATACTCTCTAGACTAGACTATGCAAAAACTAAAAAATCATGGAAATTTGAGGAATAAAAAAAGTGGCCGGAATTGCAAACTGGCCGAAATTTGGTACACTTACCGTATTGCTTCAAAAAATTACTTAAAGCTTTAACTGCAGATGTCTAAATGGTTCAAAACTTCTTATTTTTTCTTTTCCAAAAATATTTTACTATTATCTTTCACAAAAAGAATCTTCAATTCGAGTATTACGCAAAGTTAGGACACTTTCCAAATCCTTTCGAAAAAGTTAAAGAAACAATATCGACTTAGTTCCTTGCTCAATCTACAAGTTAACATTATAGCTTGAAATCTAAAAACGAAAAAAGTGTTGATCGAAAAAAATTCACAAACTAAAAGTAACGAGGAAGGGATAGGACGGTGCTATTTCCCACTCCGTAATACATTTAAAAAAATAAAAAAAGCTTAGGGAGAAGCGGGGCACCTTTGAAAGTGGGGCAGCTTTGAAATTGGGATTTTTCCCGTCAATCTCAATCTGTTTCTGCAGCTAAATTATATCACGATAAGGCTCAATTCCATTTAAAGAATAGGAGGAAAATCCCAATTTCAAAGGTGACCCACTTTCAAAGGTGCCGCACTTCCCCCTAACACTAAATAATTTAAAAATACTAAGATATAGCTTACCAGGGAATGTTCAGTAAAGAAAATCGCCTTCATTGTCTGTTAAGGTTTGTCCTTGAATCTTATGAACTTTTTAAAAAGTCCAAAATCATTAAATTTGGATTAAAAATGGATTTCTCATAACTTTTTTAAAGAAACGATGGACAAAATTTTTATATAAAAAATTCAAAATAATATTTTGGAAAGATTTTGGAGGAGCTTTTGATCAAATTTGAAAAAAGCCCCAACTTTGTTTTAGAAGAGATTTTAGGGGAGTTTTTCAAGTTTCCCGCATCTGTCCCAAAATAATCAAAAACGGTGAAGTTTTTCAAAGTAATTCTATAAAAAAATACTTTAAGATACTAAAGAGCATTTATATTCAATTTTTGATCAATTTCTCGGCATTTTCGTCAAGAAAAACACTTGATGTCTTTAGCAAGCTTTCAGCCAACGCAATGGGTAACGTTCATCAAAGATTAGGTTTGAATTAAATTGTAAAGGAACATTTTTTCGTTTTTATACGAAAATTCCGTTGAACAATTCCCAACAGCGATTTTTCAAGGTCAAATGTGTAAAAGGCTCTATACAGCTTCTTTCTCAAGCGAATGGTTTCATGTTTGAGCTCGTTGGAAGTTTTAAAATTTCCGCTAAGACAACTGGTTTTAATCGGTTCTGAACCGGTAATGAACCGGTTCATAAACGATAACTAATATTTATCACAAATTCAGTTATAGTACTCTTCAGGTATGAACCGATGAATAACCGATAAGTAATTTTCATTCGAAAATCAATTTTATTACTCTTAAAACTATTTTCATTCGACCTTATACGAAAAATCCCATTGAATTGTTTCTAACAACCGTTTTTCAAGGTCAAATGTTAAAAATGCTCTGAACAACGTATTTCTCAACCGAATGGTATCAGGTTTGTTGGAAGTCTTGAAATTTCCGATAAAAACTGAATTGGATCCAATAAGTTCTGAATCGGTTCATAATGGCTCCGGCACACCTTTCAGATCAGGAAAATTTCATGTAGTCGAAATTCGAATCCCTTGCTTTCTCACATGCTTTGCATATGTCTATCTTATTTCTTCGGATAATTCTTCTTCTTTTAAACATTACTCTAAATTCAATTTAGCTCAATTTTTCGTATGTGAAAAAATGAGATACACTGCTGGCAATAGTCATAGCTCCACTTTTTCATACTGGAAAAACTTTGAAAAAAAAATTTTTTGGAAAAAAAATAAAAAAATCATTTGAAGGTATTTTCAAACCGATATGAAAAATTGCCATTTGAATTTCATATCGTTAGAACTGTGATTACTGTGATACAATCTTTATCAAAATGGCGATTTTCGGGTGGCAATAATTATAGCTCCACTCAATAAATTTGGCTTCAGGGTATTTATTTTCAATCAGTGAAGGTAAATATCTTTTAGTAATTCAATTAATAACTTTATTAAGCTAATTAGAATCATTTTTATAAAGTTTTTCATGAATTTTGCTGAAATTTTGTAAGAAAAATGTTTAATGAACAAAAATAAGGGATTAATTAAGGTCTTAAAAGGGATGAAAATTGACAACCAAAAAATTTCCATAAAAATGGCAAGATCCTATCACCTTTCATCCAAATTTGTCCATATTGCCGACATATATGCATTTTAAACCACTCCCAGGGCTGAGAATCTTCTTTTGTTAGAGGCAAAAGTGTTCAATTTTCCGTGTTACAGTCGAAAAAAACAAGTTTTCTACCGAAATTTGATGTTAAACAATGCTGACTGCTTAGTCTCATCATGTTCTGTTGATCCTGCCCCAAAACAGAATTTCAAGTGACTAAGTTGGTCTTCAGAATAATAAAATGAAAAATTATCAAAAAGAAGCTTATTGCAGTTTGATGAACAGAAGGTGTTTTACCTAATTTAAGTGGTACAAAATTATTTTTTTCGACTAAAATAATTGATAGGTCTTGTCTTAACTTGTTTTCTGTCTGAAAAATAATTTTAAACCACTTAAATGACGTAAAATACTTTCTATTCATCAAACTGCAATAAGCTTCTTTTTGATAATTTTTTATCTCATTATTCTGAAGACCACCTTAGTCACTTGGAATTCTGTTTTGGGGCAGGATCAACAGAACATGATGAGACTAAGCAGTCAGCATTGTTTAACATCAAATTTCGGTAGAAAACTTGTTTTTTTCGACTGTAACACGGAAAAGTGAACACTTTTGCCTCTAACAAAAGGAGATTTTTAGCCCTGGGAGTGGTTTAAAATGCATATATGTCGGCAATATGGACAAATTCGGATGAAAGGTGATAGGATCTTGTCATTTTTATGGAAATTTTTTGGTTGTCAATTTTCATCCCTTTCAAGACCTTAATTAATCCCTTATTTTTGTTCATTAAACATTTTTCTTACAAAATTTCAGCAAAATTCATGAAAAACTTTATAAAAATGATTCTAATTAGCTTAATAAAGTTATTAATTGAATTACTAAAAGATATTTACCTTCACTGATTGAAAATAAATACCCTGAAGCCAAATTTATTGAGTGGAGCTATAATTATTGCCACCCGAAAATCCCCATTTTGATAAAGATTCTATCACAGTACTCACAGTTCTAACGATATGAAATTCAAATGGCAATTTTTCATATTGGTTTGAAAATATCTTCAAATGATATTTTTATTTTTTTTCCAAAAAAAATTTTTTTTCAAAGTTTTTCCAGTATGAAAAAGTGGAGCTATGATTATTGCCAGCAGTGTAGTTTCACATGTTTTGCATATGACTATCTCATTCTTTCACATACGAAATTTGTTTAATCTAAATTGAATTTGGAGTAATGTTTAAAAGAAGAAGAAGTATGCAAAACGAAAGTATGAGGTATAGCGTCTAAGTCACAAGTTCGAGCATTCCACAAAGCTCGGACGCTTTGCCAGCCCCTTCACTTATTTTCGACTGCTTTTCTCTAAAATGAATTACGAATTTGGAAAATACACCTTAATTCCTCTTGGCTTTCAATCCTCTTAAGAATCCCATGTTTTTTTTAGTGATTGTTTACCTTGTCGAGAATTTCTTTCAATAACTTAGAATTAATCAAGTCGATACAAAATCAAATATGTTTTTCTGATTCGTTAGATTAGGTGGCTAAAAGTGCTTCCTTGGCCAAAAGGGCCGACTCTACCCTATGCAAAAATTTTTGAGGAAGAAAAGTAAGCAAATTTCAACTTCATCAAATTAAATCAATCTAAAAGGTTTGCCGGAGGCATAAAGGAATATTAAAGCGAAGGAAAATAAAGTTAAAGTGTTAATTAAAGGCTCAAGATTTGATACCTTGATTTTTCTGTTAATTTTAATTGAATATTAAATGATCGAAAATTGGTTAAATGAGAATCTATTCTAAGAATGTTATTTAGTTATTTGTGATCCACAAATGAAAGTGGTAAGTACTAAGACTAATTCTTACCGTTTTCTTGCAGAGGTTCCCGCAGAACGCTAAGACGGCGGTGGACAACAAACCAAAAATCTTTCACAGAAGCAACTTAGTAAAGCGGTCTTAGACGATTTTAATAAAGAGTAAATAGGCCTTTTTCTAAGAGAAATTTCTAGTGAGCGAGCGTTCTGCCACTTACTAAGTCAGTAAAATATTACTTTAGAATTTGTACGTGATTTTCCTCAATATCAATCCCCTCTGGGAAAGCCATTGTTGTGGTTAAAGACAATCAGTTGCAAAAAGACAAAACATCAATTTATATCAATTAGAGCCTAAAAAGGAAGAACAAAAAATAGGGTGGACGTGTGAAAAGTAGGTGAAGGTCTCCTAATGGTCAGGAATCGATATTTCAATGTCTTGTGGCACAAGTTTCCTTTTTTTTGCCGAAAAAGGAGTGGAGAAATGAGTGCATTTGTGAAGTGGATGTTAGTAATTTTGACCGAATGGTGCATCCCATTAAAAATAAGACATTTATCTCATGAGATGTGCACACCAACGACGTCATAAAAGAGTATAGAGGCGACAGTATATTAGTAAAAATAATGCCAAGTGCAACTAAATATTGCATTCAATAGACATAGTATATTGGTGCGTTCACTGAAGGTCACATTACACTGCCAATAACCATTTATTTTCTAACCATTTTCCCGTGGCAGAACTTGGTCGAAGTAATATTAGAATGAATTTTCCGCCTAAAGTTAAATAACAGTGTACCAAGTTGTGTGGATCATCAAATGCATAAAATGCAGCCGAATGACTTGAAAATGTTTACTATATTCCTCAGTTGATGGTGCGATTTGTAGGTGTCCAAGTGACACGCATTTTCCCTCCAATAATTTTTTTTCTAATTTCTTTATACTTTCTTGACATTTTTTTTGGAAGTAATAATTTATCAATTCCCTGCCAAAAAAATGGATTTTGATACGGAAGACAGTGGTGAAAATGAAAATGTGGCTTTTATTGAAAAAGTTCTTCAATCGTGTGAAAATGATTTATCAATTAAAATTGATAGTGTTGAATGTGAACCCGGGAGTCGACAGGGTGATAATTACATGTCATTAATTAAACGTGCTGCTGTCCAAGGAAAACGACGTGATTTAGGTAGGAAAGTGCCATTGTGAAAACTTTTTGTTTTTTTAATCAAAAAGAAATCCCGCGGGATTTTGTCTCCGTCAAAGAAAAACCATGAATGAAGAGCAAAAAGGAACGCCCCCGCGCACAAGAGAAAATTGCATTCGAGTAATTACGTTATAAAATATTCAGGAAGCATCACAATTGACGACCTTGCATTCAAGGCAACCAGCCGAGATGAGTTGTATGTCTCTCAATTCATAATATTATAATTAGAAATTAACTCATATTCCGACACTCCATAAAGTGCCAATTTCAGCTTGAAAGCTCGCCCGCAAAAGCTCCAGGAATCACGCTACAAATCCACGAAAGCTAGTTGGAAGGATTGCAAAAAAGGGTACATGTTTCTCTCTCTCTCTCTCTCTCTCTCTCTCTCTGTTTCCTCAGGGAGTGCAATGGTAATGAAAGGCTTTTACGGTTGAGAGAAATGTCCATCAAAGGCTGAAGGGCAAAGAGTTTGCGTGTGAAAAATAAAACTGAATGGAGAAAGTGCCACAGAAAAGCTCGACAATTGGACTCTAAAACATAATGCTCAAGAGTTCGGTATTTTGTAACGTAGCAACGATAAATACATTTCCAATGAAAAAAAAAAAACGGTTCAGCTTTGGTTTGAAATCGCATGAAACCGATTTAGACTTGTCTGGGATTTCAAGACCTTTCCAAATGCATCCAAACTTATTAAAATCAGTTAAGAAATACGTTCCCAAGAACTCTTTAAACTTTGACCTTGAAAAACGCCAAGAGGAAAGATTCAAGGTCATTAATGTCCAAGAGGATAACCAAGGCCGACATTTTGTAACGAACATTGCCGTATTAAACCGAATAGGAATTAATGTTATTAATTCCATTTAAGAATCTATCAGAATCTTTCGAGTGATGCCATGAATTTCATGGATTCGGAGGGGAAAACGCATCAGTATTCCAAACTTGAATAACCCCTCTTATAAGGACCAAATATGTTTGAAAAATCGTTTTTATCCCCATTAATGCTTCATAATTCAGTAAACTTTGGAAAGTCGTACAGAGCAGAATGCCGCACAATCTTATGTCGAAGTATGGATAAGTTCGGAAATTGTCGAATGTAGAAAATGGTTTGTCCGACATTCCATGTTGTCCGACTTTTGAGTCAATTGAATTAGAACTTTTCAGAACGTTGTATGTATTTCTTTTTTGAAAACGATTTTTTTTTTAATTTTTAAGTATAAAGAAAGAAATGGGATAAGGTTCAGAAATTGAAAATCTTTTCGGAAAGTCGGGCAGCGTGAAATTTCGGACAATGCTTTGTAAAAGTCTAGTGCTAATTTGTATAAGAATGCAATTCTAGAGTACTTTTCGGATTATTTGATTATTCTTTGCGTCGCCTTGTAAAGAACATGTCGAACGTCAAAGTTGGTATCTGCAACTACGCGCTGTCCGATATTCCACGCTGTCAAATTTACCACCACTTCTGAATCAATTGAACTGGAACTTTTCAGAAAATTATGTAATTCTTTTTTTTTTAAACGATATTTTTCTGTTGCATAAAATGTTACTAAACATTCTGAAGTGGAAAATCTTTTTGGAAAGTCGGACAGTACGAAAATGTCGGACCAATCTTTATAAAAGTTAAGATTTTGATAATCTATTAATAATAATTTAATTCTGGAGTACTTTTCGGATTACTTGATTAATGTTTTTGTCACGTTTTAAAGAAATTGTCGAATGTAGAAAATAGTTTGTCCGACATTTTACACTGTCCGACATTCCGAGCTGTCCTGCTTACGACATCTGCTGAGTCGATTGAACCAGAACTTTACAGAACGTTGTATTTATTTTTTGGAAAACGATTCTTCTTTTATTGGTGTGTGAGAAAAGAAGTCAGAAAACATTCCGAATTAACTATATGAAAACTCTTGAGATGGATAATGGTCCTAAGATGGCCGAAGAACTTTAGAAATTTTAACTTATAATTGGATCATTAAGGGCAAATGATATATCATATCCTGAAGAAGCAATTAAATTGATTACTATTTAAGATTTTGAGATCTTAGACAACTGGTTCTAAACCTTTTGTTTGAAGACCGCTTTTAGAGGAGTTGCTGAAGACCATAAATTGAAAGGTCTTATCGTTGAGGCATTAGGCCGGTAATAAGTAAAAAATCGTTGCATATTGCATAATTTTGCAAAAAATACCAGAAAAGGCTTTGTAACTCGATTACAACAGTTTGATGCTAAAACGACTTAAATTGAATTGTCCCAAAAGCCAAAATGCGGAGATAACTTTTGTGAGGTTAGAAATGCTAGAAATATTAACCTGAATAGTCCATCATCTAAATTACCTCATTTTGGGACAAATGGGACAGGTTAAATCCGTTAAATCCAATCCAATCCGAAATTATTTTTTACATTTTTTACGTATTGGAATCCAGTTCGAGAATAAGCTCTACGAGATTGTTTTTAATTCACAAAAATACTTTTTAGTGGTTTTGCTTAAAAGAACTTAGTAAAAAAAAATGAAAATGTAAATTGAGTTCTATACTCAAATGTATGTCTGCTTTATTTGTTTGGAGGTGTTTGAAACTCTAAAGCTGCTATCTCTAACCGTTTGTCTCTTAGCTCAGATAGCTGCCATAAGGATACATGGGTGGACAGAACCCACTTTTTTTCGAGAAAAAAAAAGAAAAATTCGAAGTAGGGAAAAGCGGGTTACCTTCGGAAGTCTTAAGCTTCGCTAAAACTCAAGTTTCTTTTATGTTTTCAATGCATTTTAGCCATAGCTCTTTTTTGAAAATTTAGGGCATTAAACTAGCTATTAAAAAATAATTTTATAATGTCCGAAAATAATTGAAAACACATTAAAAAAAAATGAATTGTTCGAAGCATGGAGTCTTCCGAAGGGATGCGTTGCTTAAAGTAAAAATTTGAATTTCGGAAAAAACAACTAAGAGTCCGGATATTGAAACTGTTCCAATGAAAAGAAAAAGTCTTTCACCTGAAATTTTTTTTAGTACATGACTGTTCTCAAGTGCTTCTGCATTATCCATTTCCATTTGTGTTGCTTCCTTTCTCGACTGTTTTACTCAGTTCTCATAGTTCTAAAAAACCATTAAACAGTCGTAACAGGAACCAACGCAAAAAAGTCGATAATGCAGAAGCACTTGAGAACAGCAAAGTAGTCTCAAGTGCATTCTGCAAGTTTCGTCGTGGTGAGTTTTTGTTGTGTTGTTTTTTGTCATGACTGTTTTCTCCAGTTTTTCCGTGTTCTAAAATAGCCAAATAGTCGTGATAGGAACAAATCAAAGAAAAATCTATAACACAGAAGCACTTGAGAACAGTAATGCAGTCTCAAGTATTTCTACATTATCGACTTTTCTTTATTTAGGTTTCTGTCATGACTGTTTGAAGGTTTCAAAACACGGCAAGAACTGGGGAACCAACACCGAGCAAAGTCGATAATACAGAAGCATTTTAGTACAGTAAAGCGGTCTCAAGTGCTTTGATATTATAAAATTTTCTTTTTATTGGTTTCTGTCTCGACAGTTTTCCGCAGTCCTCTTCGTTTTCCAAAACCACCAAACAGCAGTGACAATAACCAACCAAAGTCGATAATGCAGAAGTACTTGAGAACAGCCATGTACTAAAAAATGTTTCTTCCTGCTAATTCATTCAAATAGCACCATTTCAGGTCCAAAAATATATCAACATTTTTTATTGTTAATTTTACACCTTTTTAGGGGTAAAATTAACTTGAAGAAGGGTAATAAAAACCCCTAATACACCTAAAAAGGGTAATATTTACACCGATTTCGGATCAATACCGCAGGGTAAAATATACATTTGTGAATTATTATTTTAACTTTTTCAGATTTCTCTCAGTGATGACTCCGAAAAGTCCGAAATTTTAAATTGGTTTGTCCGGAATTACAAATTCCTCCCTATGTCCCTTATATCGCCCTCTCCGTGAAGTTCAATAAATTGCATTTACTAAGAATTTGCAAGGATTTCCCACAAGAATATTTACTTGTTTAATAGTTGCCAATCATCATAAAAATTAATGTGTTTGCAAATCAATTAGCAGAGGTCTTGTGTCAGGGGAAATAGTAAATAATGCATCAAGTGAACGAGTTTGCGGAAGAAATTTTTTACAAAAATTATCGCTGATAAGGATTTGACTGAAATGTTGAAATTGCAATTTACAAAATTCTCTAAATTAGATTTAAATTTAAAAAAAAGGAGGAATGATTTTGAGATGAACTTCCTTTTGCAGATTACCAACGAAAGCTCATCGTAAAGCGTCAAATATCGAGTATATCTCGACGTCAGCTTTTCCGGTGTGACGAGGCTTTTGCGAATGAAATTGCCGCTTACACAAAAGTACTTCCGCATCTCCGGCGTTTCTCCAGCAATCGCCTGCCCTACCCAAAGTGTCTGTTTGCCGGAATTGACGATGCCGAGAAGGAGGTGATTATTCTTGAGGATCTCCGGGAGAGTGGATTTGAGATGGAGGACAGACTCAAGGGATTGGACTATTCACACTGTTCACTCGTTATGCAAGTGAGATGTTTGACTTTTGACGCAGGGATTTGTTGAACACAAAAAAAAAACAAAGTGGAATAGAGCAAGGATTCTTTCCTTTTTTTTGCACCATTTTCTTTGCAGGAATTGGGCAATCTCCATGCAATATCTCTGGCCATGAAGGTCAAAGAACCCGAAACATTTGACACAGTAAGACAAAGTATATCGGAAATTGTTTACTGTCCAGAAGCCAGAGAATTTATCTCAAACACCTTGGAATGTTCCCTTCGGGACACCCTGACAAGTCTGAAAGCAACAAATACCGATGGTCATCTAACAGATGCAATTGGGAAAATTGAGAGGATGCAGGGATGTATGTATGACATAATGTCGCGTCATGTGCTGGAGAATGAGGAATCGTGGAAGGTGATCTGTCATGGTGATATATGGATTAATAATCTAATGTTTCGTCAGAGATCAACAGGATGTGCTGAGCATGTGAAATTGGTGGATTTGCAGACAATGCGATGTACATCACCTGTGATTGATATCCTACACTTTATCTACACCAGCACCGTGAGAGCTTTCCGTCAAACTCATCTCGATCAATTAATCACAGACTATCAGAAATCCCTCATAAAATCCCTCCATATCTATCTCTCATCCCAAAGTGCCCAGGAAGATGCATTCAATCGCTTAGAGATGCAATTCTCCCTGGACAGCATCAAGCGTGAACTCCAACGAAAGATGCTCTATGGCCTGGGCAATTCAATGTGGCTAATGCCAGCTGTTACATTTCATCCCAATCGCATTCCCGATCTCAATTCTGTCACAATCACAGATTTTGGCAATAGCACACAAATGACACAAATGCTAACACCTGAATACCATCGAAGGATTCGGGAGATGGTCCTCGAATTCTACGAGGAGGGACTTTTGCACAATTTATGATACACACAATGCATCATTGTTATCTCAGCTGTGATTCTTAGCCCTCGAGTGGACTTTACAGTACAATGTTTCGCATTCCTGTGCCTTTGATAAATTGGCCGAATGATGGTTTGTGTCTCTTAAGCTTAGAAAATGCGATGATGGGCTCTCTTTTTGCTTTTTTAGTACATGACTGTTCTCAAGTGCTTCTGTATTACCGACTTTCCTTTGTGTTGATTCCTTTTAAGACTGTGTGGTGGTTTTAGAACACGGTGAGAACTCGTGAGAACAACCGAGACAGGAATCAACGCAAAAAAGCCGATAATGTAGGAGCCCTTGAGAACAGTTAAGTACTAAAAAAAATTCAGGAGAATGATTTCCCCTTTTCGTGTTTTCATTGGAATAAGCTTCCCCAGTATTCGTCCTTTTCCAAAACCACTAAAGAGTTGTGACAGAAACCAATACAAATAATAGTCGATAATACAGAAACACTTGAGAACAGCCTGTACTAAAAAAATGTTCATGTTAATGATTTCCCATTTTCACGTTTTCCTGGGAATAAGCTTCATTCCCATGGGGGCCCGCTTTCCCCAGTACTCGTCCTGTTTCAAAACCACTAAAAAGTCGTGACAGAATCCAATGCAAAAACTAGTCGATAATACAGAAACACTTGAGAATAGTCATGTACTTAAAAAAACGTTCAGGAGAATGATTTAATATTTTCATGTTTTCATTGGAATAAGCTTCTTTCTCATGGGGGCCCGCTTTCCCCAACCCTCGTCTTGTTTCAAAATAACTAAAAATTCGTGACAGAAGCCAATACAAAGAATAGTCGATAAGGCAGAAACACTTGAGAACAGTAATGTGCTTAAAAAATGTTCAGGAGAATGATTTCCCTTTTTTATTTTATATTGAAATTGTACCAATATGGTGTTATTCCAATGAAAAATAAGCAGGGGAAATCTTTCTCTTGAACATCTTTTTTTAGTACATGACTGTTCTCAAGTGTTTCTGTATTATCGACTTTCCTTTGTGGTGGTTTCTCCTTCGACTGTTTGCACCAGTCCTCGTCGTGTTCTAAAATCACAATACAGTCGTGACAGGAACCAGAACAAGCGAGTGTCGATAATGTAGAAGCACTTGAGAACAACCAAGTGTTAAAAAAATATTCAGGAGTATGATTTACTTTTCTCATTTTTTTCCTTTGAATAAACTTCATTCCAATCGTGTCCATTTTTCCAGTCCTCGTCCAGTTCCAAAACCACAATACAGTCGTGACAGGAACTAGCAAAAACGAATGTCGATAATGCAGAACCACTTGAGAACAGTCAAGTGTTAAAAAATGTTCAGGAGAATGATTTACTTTTCTCATTTTTTTTCCTTGGAATAAACCTGATTCCAATCGTGCCCAAGTTTCCCCAGTCCTCATCCTATTTCAAAACCACGGAACAGTCGTGACAGGAACTAGCAAAAATGAGTGTCGATAATGCAGAAGCCTTTGAGCACAATCAAGTGCTAAAAAAATATTCAGGAGCAAGATTTACCTTTTTACTTTTCACTGATATTGCACCATTATGGTCTATATGTTTCCACAACTTCATGCGTTCACTAAAAGAAAACAGGAAAATCGAAAAACAACTCTACGCAAATTTAAATTAACTAGAGTGATATCAATGAGACTATACTTCTTATAGACCACTTCTTATAGCACCAGTCGAATTAATTCGACTGATTTGGATGTAACAATTACACTTTTCCAGGGAAAAAATTTATCTCGACCGAAGTATATACTTAAATGTGTGTTTTCTATTTAAGAATATACTTCAGTTGAGATGATTTTCTTGTGGTAAAATTCATATGAAGTATCAAAAACGCACTCTAACTTGGATAGTAGTGGATTTTAAGTGTGTTGTAGTCCGTTTCTGTTATTTATTGATTATTTTTTATTTTTTAAGTTATTGACAGTTTGATCCTTTTTAGGTTTTTTATTGGACAGGATTTCGGTCAAAATAGGCCTATGGCCTAAGACCTGAACAAAGGGATTTAAGGGGGGAAAAAAGGAAATAAAATAATTAAAAAATAAAAATAAACAAAACAATAAAATTTCTTAATTGTCGATTTATACGAAAAGTCAAATATTTCAAGTGAGAAAAGCGACTTAAGCTTTTCTATTGCTCAAAACTTTCAAACGAAAAGAGAAAAAATTACTCCGAAAAAATTGGAAACTCCTAAAAAGAATTAACTGAGACATGAAAATTCACAGACTTCATTTCACATTAATTTGAGTAAATTTTGCTCTTTTACTTGAATTGGGATCACTGTGTTCTGAATTTTAGCACAAATCAAGTCAAAAACAAGGAGGATCATTATAACCTAAGACACAAACCACTAATAGGCTGAATAAGTTTTTGGAAAACCAAGACACAAACCTTCGTTCGGCTGGCGACGCTGGCGTTTCTGTAGTCTGAATCTGAACTCACAAACATTTACAGATTTTCCTTTGCTTGAGAATAGTATTTTTCCCGAAAAAGACGCTGGCGACTGTTCTCAACTTAGAGTTCTCAAATTTCTAGTTGTAAAGTTCAACTAAATTTCACAAAAGATTCACGAAAACTTTCCCAAGCTAAAATTGCATTAACAGACTAATATTCATATTTTCTATTAAGCAATACTTTTTTACTTATATGACAGATAAAAAATAATTAAAATCGTCTTGTAAACCGTTCTTAGTCCAATAGAAAATTTCTGGTGACCTAAAGGGGATTTGAACTCGGAACACTTTATAACACAGTAATTTTTTCATGTTTCGTTATTTTTTGATGCGTTTCATGAACCGTTCAAACGTTTCAGAAAACGGAAGATTGCGTCTTTACAAATTTCCACGTTTCGCTAACGTCAAAATAACCTTGTCCAGGAAGCGTTTTGACACTGTTGACATACAATTTTCATTTGACATTCGTTCGGTTTCAAACGATTCTTGCTCATCTCTGCTTTGATTCGTTACCGAATTTCTATATAGAAGTTATCACGCTTTAAAAATTAGCGTGATAAATACTTAGTAAACTTATCATGTTTCTAGAAACGTTTCATTGTTGTCTGACGCGTTTCTGAGTTTCTAGTATTTTTTTTTTATATTTTTAGTAATGATTCCGCATTTCAGAAATCATTTATCCACGTTTCTAAGAGGAAAACTTTCCACGTTTCGTTATTCTTTAATGCCTTTCTGAGTTTCAAGAAACATTTGCAGGCTTAGAAAAAAACATCAGCGTCTTTAGACAAGTTTCCATATTTCTAGAAACGTTTCGTTATTCTTTTATGCGTTTTTGAGTTTCTAGAACTGTATCCGAAACTTCTAAAAACGATTCTCCGTTTCTAGAATTATATTCATGTTTCTAAGAATAAAATTTTCCATGCTTCTTTACTCTTTGATGCGTTCTTTCAAAATTTACTGCGTTTCTGTGTTTCTAGAACCGTTTCCGCAAATGAACATTTCTGAAATTATAAAATAAAAACGTTCTCGTTTCAAGGTTCATTATTCTCCTGTAAAACAAGATTTTTCGTATTCTTCGGAAAAGTTTCTATGTTTCTAGAAACGCTTACATGATCGATTTCCGGGATTCTTGGATGTCTAAATTCTAAAAATATCACGACTTCAATTCTTTAGAATTAAGGTTAGCAGCACTCTGTGCCGTTATATTTAGTCATCTTCACTTTTCGATAAACCGCGGGTTCAATTCCCGACAATGACAGACTTTTTTCCTCATCTTATTGACCTGAGATTCCAAAATATTTAATCGAACGAACCTTTTTAATAATCTCACATTCACTTTTTTATATGTCGCGGGTTCGAATCCCGGTAATATCATTTCTTTCTTCACTATTTTGACCTGTTTCGACTTCTAACTCATTTTTTTTCCAATCCTACAACCTTCCTAGCAGTAGAAGGATTGAATAATCGTTTGCGTTATATTTATTTTATTATATGTCAGAGGTTCGAATCCCAGGAATGTCAGATTTTTTCTCACTTTTTCTTAACTGTAACTCAAGTTTTTCTAAATTCTACGAACTCTCTAACTGTCCCAAGATTAAGCCACCCTGTTTGCTTATGTTTACTTTTTAATATGTCATGGGTCCGAATCCCGGTAACACTTGACTTTTTTCCTCTTGTTTTTAACCTAATATTTTCTTCTTTTTCAATCTTGCAACCGTCATAACTGTCCCAGGATTGAGTCGTCCTGCTTTCAATATATATACCTCTAATATGTCGCGGTTTCAAATCCCGGTAATGTCAATTTTTTCTCATTTTTTTTTAATCTGTAACCCAAGTTTTTCACAATCCTAGAACATTCCTTCTAATATATCGCGGGTTCAAATCCCGGTAATATCATTTTTTTTCTTATTTTTTTAATCAGTAAGTCAAGTTTTTCACAATCCTAGAACCTTCCTTCTAATATGTCGCGCGTTCAAATCCCGGTAATGTCAAATTTTTTTTCTCATTTTTTAATCTGTAACCCAAGTTTTTCACAATCCTAGAACCTTCCTTCTAATATGTCGCGGGTTCAAATCCCGGTAATGTCAATTTGTTTTTCTCATTTTCTTTTTAAATCTGTAACTCAAGTTTTTCACAATCCGAGAACTTTCCTCCTAATATGTCGCGGGTTCAAATCCCGGTAATGTCATTTTTTTCTCATTTTTTTTAATCTGTAACTCTAGTTTTTCACTATCCTAGAACCTTCCTTCTAATATGTCGCGGGTTCGAATCTCGGTAATGTCAAATTTTTTCTCATTTTTTAAATCTGTAACTTAAGTTTTTCAGAAATCTAGAACCTTCCTTCTAATATGTCGCGGGTTCAAATCCCGGTAATTTCAATTTTTTTCTCATTTTTTGAATCTGTAACCGAAAGCTCTCTGATTCCTAGAACGTTCCTAGAAATCCCTAGCTTGATTTATATTGTAATAAAGGGAAAAACACTAAATAGGAGACACACTTGGCCACTTGAGGGTTAATAGATCTTTTTAGTTCACTCGTCGCCAATATGCGATGGAAATAAAAAGAGTCACGGCTCAGTTTGAGCTTAATATTATTTTTATGTTGTATCATCAACAATCTGCACAAAAAATATCAACCTGTGATCATTTAATTTTTCTGTCTCTCTCTTTCGAGACACCATCAGCATTGACATAACCAAAAGAAAACAACAAAAAAAAACCTTCAGTATTTGAGGAGAGAATGTAAATAGGAAATAAAGAAAAGTAGAAAAATGAAAGAGTCCTGACCTTACTTGCTAGCTCCACCCCATCCGAGGAATCCTTTGACAAATCCTGAAATCCCTGCCGGCTGTTTCTTCCCTCCTGGAGACTCCACTTTGTCCTCGAGCGATGGGAATTCGATGAAATTGAGGGCGAGGTCGAAGAAGAGTGGTTTGCATGGAATTGGCTCCATGTCGGGAGTTATTTTGAAGACATTCGGATTCTTGGAGTGCAACGTGGCATCTTCTTTGTATTCCGAGAGACGCTCGTAGAGAGGCTTCGAGGATTTCTGGGTACGTCCAAAAACAGCTCCTGCCTCATCTGAAGCATCGTCCTCGAGGACACTGTAGGCATGAGCTGAGAACTTGCATCCCTCGATCGTGCTGATGAGATGCTTCAGTTCTTCAGCCAGATTGTAGGCCTTAGGGCTGCTAGTGAGAGCTTCCTTGGCATAGTTCATTGATCTCTCGTACAGGGCCACAGCTTCCTTCCATCGCTTCATGGCCACGAGAGTCAGGGCAATGTAGTAGCAGCGAAAAGCCCGGAACGTCGTACTGAGGCTTAGAATCTCTTCCTGATACTTCTCATCCTCCTCCAGGCCCGGAACTTGCTGCAATTCCGTCACATTCTGCAAGATAATCTCGTACAGTCTGGTCATATCCTGCGGTCTGACCTTCTTCCCGCCTCCCTCCGAAGCATCCTCCAGGCTTGCCTTGGCCTGCTTCACCAGGAGCATATTCCTCTCCAGAGTCCTCATCAGGCGAATGTACGTCAAATAGGACAGCAGGAAGTGGATTCCGACAATCTGTCCACCCTGGGAAGTAGCCCTGAGCTTCGGATCTTGCTTAATTTCCTCCTTAATGGCCGTTATCGCATCCTTGCAGTCCATAATAACCGTCTCCAGAATCTCAATTTTCGCCTGGATACTCTTAGCCTTCTCAATACTCTTGTCCAAGTCCTGAATACTCATCAGGAAGAGCCTAGCCTTTTCCGGACGCACTCCCATCTTCCGGCCACGCCACTCGGTCGTCTGCAGAGCTTCAGTGCTCTGGGATTTGACCTGAGTGGCCAGAGATTCAAGATTCTCCAGCAATCCCTGAGCCCTCAGCTCCAGGAGATCATCCATTGAAGCTCCCTCCCCAATGTTGTAGGCACAGTACCTAAAACATTTGATTACCTCATTTAAGCTCAATCGGGCTTTAAACCCTGTTCCGGAAGTCTCTCAATTTGTCAACAGAAAACAATGACTGGGATTTTTGGATACTTTTAAGATTTCTAGCCCTATTTCTTGCCTTCCGGAAGGGTTCCAATCAAAATGAATAAGTAAAAATAATAAAATTTGGAATAGTAAGGAATGAGCTGTTTTGTCCGGGAGGTCAGAATCAACGCTAAGACAGCGATGGACACATTGGAAAAGGGGACAATACAAATAACAAAATGAAATACATTGAATTATTATTAGTGATTATCGTAAAAAATCTATAAGATATTTTTGTAATGTAAATTATATTAAAAATTAAAGAGTGCCGACAATTGAAAAATTCAAATTTAAGTCATAACATACCCTCACATTTCAAAACATCATTTATAGACCTGAAGGAGACTTAAAAGAAAAATTCAGAATATTTAACCATTTAGTAGAATTCATGCGTCATTTTTTCCGCTGCTAGAAACTGCTAGAACGAGTTTTAAAATCTAAAATTGCAAAACTGAACGCCAAGAATATTCAGAAATATAAAGACTGCTACAAATAATTTTCTAGTAGTTTTCGGAAAATTGTATATTCCGAATTTATTGCAGTAAATAAATTTATAGTACTTGTAATACTACATGAAAGACAATAAACTCATGTTAAAAATATTATTGCACTTTTCTGTCAAAAGGTAAATCAAACGCCGGAATCGGATTTCGCTCAGTTTGGACAACGAGAAACTCGTAAGTAACTGCTAGAAAACTTACTTCTGTTGCATTTCTTGGAATAGGACAAAGAATTTTGAAGAAAAAAAAACAATTATACTTATTTTATTACTTTTTTTTAAATAGAAAACAAAAAAAAAACAAACCTAAAGTTTGTCTATCACATTGTCTTTTTAGGTGTGATTCTTTCATAATCACACCTGTATTCGCCAAGTTGGGCGACCATCTCCGATAGACTTGATATTCACTTAAAAGTACAATTAGAAGTACTTGATAGTACTTTTATTGCAACAGGTTCTAATGTTATATTCTTAATAAATTCGGAAAATTTTAAATTTGATACGCAGTCTCATTTTTAGTTTAAGTGTCGTTTAGCTTAATGAATAACCTTTTATAGAATTTTTTGATCACTATTGTTTGGACAAAATGATCTTTTTTCTCCAATTTTACTAAAGAATAGGTTATTTCGAAAAGTTTTAGGTTATGTGTGGCCTAACCTCAAAAAATCAAGGAAATTTAACCTCATTCTCTCATAAAGTGAATAGCAAGGTTAAGAGTTTGTTCTAGAATGTAAAGTTATGCATTAAGTAATCTTGGAAGAAGGTTCTCACTTAAGAGCGCATTTCCAATTGTAAACGTCAAAAGCAACACCCTTCTACAATTAAAAATTTGCCAATCTTCTATTTCAATCAATCCGGTAAAAATTAAAAGCTTTTGAGGTTAGAATTTGATGTATTTTAAATAAAGAAATGCTGTTAATGAGTTTTTATCAGTGCCAAAAAAACACGACAATTTGGGAAATTAAAATTTTAAATTAATCACATTTTAGAAGCAAGAACTTATCAAATTTAAAATTTTAATATGTCAGAGAATTATTTTTCTTGGATTTTATTTAATTTTTTTTTTAAATAGATTTATTGTTATCAATGCTCTTCTGGAGAAATGCTCTGCGATACATAGTACTTTCATAATCAAAATTGCAAATACTTTTCTGCTATTTTATAATCGACTTCGAGGTTAGGTTACACATACCCTTAAATTCGATTACAAAAAAGGTGAGAATTTGATGTTTTTTGGAATAAAAACGTTCTAAGTAAGAAAAAATATTACATTTTCTTAGAAGTTAATTAAGCAATGAGATTCTATTACAAATACCCTTAAAAAATTTTAATTTGATTGGAATAAACTTCAAAACTGTGAAAAAACTGAAACCTTCTGATAGTCTCAAATATTTGTCTCATAGAATTTAAAAAATATCGATAGATATTGGTCAGCATAATTAGCAAAAAGAATAAAACTAGTTAATAAAGTGAGGTTATCAGAAACATAACCTCAAAAAGCAATGAACGCAGGGGAAATTGAACAGTTCTTTGTAAGCAGAAGTTATTAAAAAAAATCGTTAACTTAAAGGCCACTACACATTAGGAGCAATTTTCATCAAAAATTATCTTTTTGAAGGAAATTGTCTGAACTGCTGCAGGTAAAAACGTCAAAATTCTGTCAAAAATGTATTTTTTGACGAAAACTGCTCCCAATGTGTAGAGTCCTTAAGGGACAAATAAAGAGATTTTGAATATAATTATGCGTTTCTTTTTATAATTTTGTATTTAATTGTTTTTACGAACTTCTAGCATTCATAATTCAGGTCAAGATTATCTTCTTCAGAGTTTGAGTATATTCGGAAAACAAATTTTGCAATTTAAGCGCCTCTGGTGGCAGTTGCAGGAAATGTTGGTATTCTACAGAATTTTAGTATTCCCCAATCAGTGATAAAATTCCAAGATTTAGAAACTAAATTAATCTCGGATAAAAAAAATTTCGGGCTAAGGAATATCCTAAAGTGGATTTTGCTTTCTAAATTATGAGCCCCTTAAATCTTCCGGAACTAATTTGAATAAAAAGGAGAGATTAAACTTACCTAATACTTGGTGTCAATTCATCGACTTTCGCTCGGTAAAGGGATTGCTCCTCTTCCGGAAGAGCATCTCCCAGGTTCTGGTACACCAGTTGAGCCCTTTTCAGGTTCTCAATTGCACTTTTCCAGAGCGAAAGCTCAAAGTGCAGAGTGCCGTGCATCCAGGCATTGTAGGCCTCAATCTCCCACCTTGTCCGGGCGTCGCAGCAGTCAGAAGCCGAGAGCTCCTGAAGCTGCAGGGCATACAGACAGGCTTTCCGGAGCTTTCCAACCAGATGGAACTTCTTCCGTGGCTCTGTGTTGGCCTCCTGACGCAGCTGCATCCCATAGGCCCAGGCACGCTCAGCCATCATTAGGGGAATGTGCAAGTATCTCACATCCGACCGGCTCCCTTGGAGATGAGCCACTGAGACATCCTTCTTCTTGTAGTGTCTCTTATCATACTGCGGCAGTTTCAGAACCTTCCGCAATCTCCTGACACGGCGGGTGCAGTAGCCACGGTAGCGCTGATAATCCCCATGGCGAAGCCCATGCTGTTGCTGGGCATCCTTAATCATCCGCAGGACTGGACAAAACCCGTGGAAAACAGAGAAATCTCTTGAGAAACTTCCAACAAGAACCCCAAAAAGTAGGGTTAGGAAGATGTCTCGGGGGATTTCAAGTACTTCCCGGTGGAATTTTCTGTGAATCTCATCACCTACCTTCCAAGGAGAAAGTCTTCGGGGCTTCAGGAACACCTACATCGGGATTTGGAGCACTTTCACTACTTTTTTTCTCAATATTTTCCATGTTTGCAACGCCACGTCCGATTTTCTTCACAAAAAACTACGCAGTGAAGTTGGCAGCGAATGTCGGCGTTTTTGCAGCCCTCTGTCAAGTGGGCATTGAAACAGTGGGCAAAAGTCGGCGTTGGTTGGCGCAATTGTTTTTCCGCCAGACAGAAAATTCGTGTTTTCCTCGTGGAAAAACTCGAATTTACATGTGAATTTTACTCTAAATTTGTTAAGTGAGTGTTCCGCGAGTGTTTTTCAATGTTATTTTTGGTCATACCAGCTGGAATTACATGAAAAAAGGATAAATAGGAAGCACCCTAAGGAAGACTATGTGGCCAAGCGTCCTGGCTTCCTCCCGCCCCCCAAGAACAACGAGAAGGTAAGAAAATAAACTTTAGTATTGAAATTTCACACAATATCCCATGATTTTCTGACACTCATAAATAATTCCATGGTCAATCTTGCTGAATGTACAAATGTTATGCGAAAAAGGGTCGTTTTATGTTGGCGAAATAGATGCCAAGATATATTGTGGGGGTGACCCGTGCTTTTCACTCTCTCTCTCTCTGGGTTAAATGGCGAGTAATCATTTGTGAATGAAACAGAATTAATAATTGACACAATTAATTAAATGACTCCGTCTGGTGGGATAGTTTGCTCACAGAAAATCAGAAGGAAATGGATGGAGGAGATGAAGTTGCTGGATTCATGGTATATTTGATTGAGTAACTCCTGGTATTCATTCTCCCCAAGGGGCAAATAATCTATGGCTTTTCCACACTGAATTATGGAGGAGCTGGGAGGAATTCTTGAGATTCCCACCGTCACTTCTAGTAAATATTTCCCGCAATACGAATAATTCTATATCACTGTTGATCTATTGCATGTCATCCAATTGGCACTGTTATCCAATTTGGCGGGTAATTTCTAACGATTTATCATATTCTTGAGGGGAATTTGATTCTTTCACACTCCCTAGAATACCCGGAAGTGCTACTAAAGGTTTCCTGAATATCTCTATCTCACTAAAAACGGTGGGAAAACCACCTGTTAGGAAGTCCATTAAAATTGTTTGTAGGAAGATTTAACTAACAGGAGTTTAATATGTAATTTGCAAACTGTTATATCAAAATGATCAAAATTGTTTGAATAAGAAATTCATTCATTTTTCCAAAAGAAAACTTGTCAAAATAGAATGAACTGCAGAGATTACTTAAAGAAATAAAAAACTTATATTAATTTCCAAAAATATGTGTGCTAGTTTTTAGCAAACCTTAAACAAAAAATGCAAAATTGAAATGAAAAATGGGGCATACAGTAGACTCTCTCTCAATTGGGCATTTGGGGTAAAATGTCATCCGGTTTATCGATAGATTTGGGCGTCAAAGCCTTTGTATATTTCACAAAAAGCGCTCAATTATAAGAATCACGATAAAATAGGAAGAACTACAGCGAATTTGAGCAAATTAGCTTCATAATTAAACGTGAAAATTGTTAGTAAAATTTTTCGCCCGATTGAAAAAAGCCGATTGAGGGAGAGTCTACTGTAATAGCGCTTAAAATTTACGATGTAGGATCTAGACCTAGCATTTTTTTTAGGTGGGGTATCTGACGGATTATATTCGATTCAAATCTTCCGGTGTTCGTCAGGGGCAGCTTATTCCTCAATCAAAAACTCAAAATTTTGCTCCAAAGCTTTCAACCCTTCTTGGTATGGGTCTTCCTCAGTGGGCTGGGAAATGTTTTATTGTGTTTTCAGAATCATTTTTAACAATTTTCATCTATCTCTACTCTATTTAAAAATTCAAAATTGAGTGAGTAGAGATAGATGAAAATTGTTAAAAATGATTCTGAAAACACAATAAAACATTTCCCAACCCACTGAGGAAGACCCATACCAAGGGTTGAAAGCTTTGGAGCAAAATTTTGAGTTTTTGATTGAGGAAAAAGCTACCCCTGACGAACACCGGAAGATTTGAATCTAGCAATTTTTTACTCTTGCAACAAAATTTACAATTGATTGATTCGTGACCGGAAAAACATTCTTCTCTTCTTTATTTAAAATTTTCTACAAGGATTCTGAGAGAAATATATCCTTAATTGCGAATTAAATGAAGAAAACTATTAACTATATAACTTTGTTTATTTAACTATTAATATTTCATTAATTAATTAATTTTTAGACTTTATACGAATCGGCTACCATGGCCTAACCTTCGTTTTTTGGTTCAGGGGATATTGGGGTGGCTCAAAGAGAAAAAAAATCTTTAGGCGATAATCTCAGGGTGACCTACATCCCCTGCATGATGGGACAAGAAAGTTTTACTTGGACGACCATATGATCGGACGCTGCTTATAGGTGGCTGAACGACCCTCTACGTAAAACAATTTTCTGATTTTACACATTTTACACTACAAAGAGTGTCGTTGATACCTCTAAACATCCTCCGATCATATACGGGATTCAGACCTAGGGTTTAGCCATATGGCTTTACTTTTCTAATTTCTTGTCAGTTAAGATTTTCTGGAAAATTTGTCTCAGGATTGGATTATAAAAGGCAAATGATCTAGGAATATTAAATTTTGAAATTCAATTTAATTGTACTATTAAAGATTTTGAGATCTTCGGGAACTGGACTAAATCTCTACTCTGAAAATAATTTTTTTTTGTTAAATTAACAATATAAGTTCGTAAAAAGGATGTTCTTCCTTAAAGAATATGGAAAAGTTTTGTCGAATCGGCGGCCAACTGGATCTTGTTAAAAGTTTGTCAAGAAGGTGTTTTTCTATATAAAATACAAGAAAAAGTTTTGTCAAATTGGTAAATAACATCCTTTTCACAAAATTTCAACAAAACCCATTTGTTCGTTTAACAATACATTTTTTTCAGAGTAGCCTGAAGACGGTTGTATGGTCGTCGAAGTCTCACATTCTTGTAACTTTCTTGTCTCATCATGTAGAACACCCTGAGATTAGTGCCAAACATTATTTTCTCTTTGAGTCATCGTAGTGGACATTTTCCAAAATTTAAACAAGTTCGAAATATGTAGCAGTTTTTATTATTCATTATTATTTGTTTATTTTATTTTTTATCTGGCCCCCGTGAGGCTATCACCGTCTTATCGTTGATTCCAACCTACTCCGGGATTAAAACGATAGTAAATTCCTTCTCAGGCTGCATATATTGCGGCCATAAAGTACGCACGCAGGCCACTAAATGGGGAGGGAAGTGTGCTTACAGAGATATAGAGAGCTGTGTAAGGGTTTTCGTTTCATTCTGGAGGTTGCCTAACTATGCTAAGACGGCAATGGCCATAACGGCGGTGGTTTTTTATCTGATTAAAAATGTATAATAAATATAATGTTATACAATGCACTACTTTGCCTACATCATGACTGTAGCTACATATAACATGATTTATAAAGACAACAGTAAGCACATACAAAATTTAAAAACTGGTATATAAACTGGAAAAATGACAAACAACCCGTCTGACACAGGGTAAGGAGACCTTCACGCTGTGGTCTTAATTTATACGTCAGTTATAGGAAATATTTAAGATATTAACGGTGGGATCTGAATGGTAGATCTTAATTATGAACTGAAAATGGGGCATAATTAAACCCTCATTGAATTGGTACTGAGTGCTAACCCTGAATTGAGCGCCAAATTAAGTTGCTTGTTATGGATAAGCGACTCTAGCGCTGTGGTTCTGTTTGGAAACAATAGCGAAAACATTTTTGACAGTGCTGCGTGAAGCGTTCAGTGAGGAAGAAAAAATTATTGAAAATTGTGATTTGTGATAGTTTTCCAGGATAAAAAAGGATCTTTCAGTGTAACTTTAAGGTAGGTTTAGAGTTATACACTTTAAAAGTGGTGCGTAGATTCACCAGTGAAGGAAAAACTTAAATATTTTGAGATTTTCTTTTGAGGTTATGTGACGGAAAGAAAAATTAATTTTAAATAAAAATCCAAAAATTTATTAAAAAAAAAAGTAAAATCTGGACATCTTTCGTGAGTTATTTGACGCAATCACTGAAAAAATTTATAGCTGCTTTCAAGGTTTAGAATTTTTCAGGCGATGCGCCACAGCCTGAAGCACCACCTGCCACTTTCCGGAGACTTAAGAAGACTTTGTCCAGCCACTTTTAATATTCAGTGCCCCAATTTAAATCCTTTAAGTGAAATACTTTCTGAAGCAATTATTTCTAAAATCATTGTTTTGTTTTTCTTTACAGTACATACGATATACACTCGGAAAATTATTGTATCTATGGCTCCGAAAAGATCATCAGGGAATCCCAGGAAATGTCCAAGTAAATGCTCTAAATCATACAAATATAAATTAATTAGAAAGCATTTTAATTCTCTAAACCTTAATGAAATGGGTAATGTTTGTGACGGGGGTGGTGTGAATGAGGAAATTAATACTGCCAGTGAACCTGAAAGTTGTGACAGACATGGAAATCAATTCCGGGAATCGAATGATAATTCAGATGAAGTTGAAGTCTCCTTGCTAGATGCTACATTATTAGATGAATTGAGAGTCTTTTTTAACAAATATCGCTTCAATAGAAGGCAAGTGAGCGAGCTTATGGCAATCCTGAAACGTCACGTTGATGACACTTTATTAAAGGATCGCAGGAGCATAATGAAGACTCCTAGAACGTCTGTTCAAGTCAAAAACGTTGCACCCGGGAAATACACTCACATTGGGATTCAAAATACGATAGAAGGATTATGCGAGTCATTTTTCCGTGATATTCATGAAATCAAGGTACAAGTTGGAATTGACGGGTGTCCCCTCTCTGATAATCACACAATTTGGCCAATAATGGGGAGATTTCTTCATCAACCAAATTACTCCCCATTTTTGATCGGTATTTATGAAGGACAAAAGGATCCTCATAAAGGATTGGAAGGAAGCTTTCGTAGGTGCATTTATTTACCGTATTCTTTCAATATATTCAATGAATATTTTTTTACAGCAAAGTATCGCCAAAGAAAATCTAAAGTTGAAAGAATTTCTGACCGACGAAGTCATATTTCAAACAAATTTGTCTGGAGCCAACAAAAAAGTTCAGATGCGTGGGCTTCGCTTCTATAAACTATGGAAAGGTATACTCAAATATTCATTTTTTTTAAAGAAATAAAGTAATTGTTGCTTTCTTCATTTCACAGAAACATCCAATAATTCAGCGACCAGATTTGACAATTTTATAAGAAGGGAAATAGAAAAAGCAAAGAACCGGGTGTATGTGAAGAATTCAAAGAATAAGAAGAAGGAACAAATTCGTCAGGTCCCTCAGGAGGATGATGCGTCAGACGAGGACCTTCCTGAGCAAAACGCACCACAGGAGGAAACTTTTGAAATAGAAGTGTTCTCTTCTCCAAAACCTGAGAATGAGATGACTGACGCCGAGTCAGATGATGTGCAGTCTGATAGTCCATTTGAAGAATAATTATGAGTTAAAGTCTTTATTAAACCGTTCCTTGCATCCTCCTTACGAAATACGAAATGAAATCATAATAATATTCATAATAATATTCATATTAATATTCTATGAAAAAAAAAACAAAGTTGCTCTTCATATAAGTGTAAATTTTACATTCTAAGGTTGGTAAAGAGGCTATTTTTGCGTTGCTGAATATATGAATTTAGGTCATTTTTGCTTTTTCAGACACTGATTTAGAACAACCGTATAAGAATTGGATGTAAAATGTTATAATAATTTACACAACGTTTGACAAATCTAAATGTATTTGAAATATGTTTTGGGAATGAAGTCAGTTGATTCTCCTTTATATCAATTCATTGTTTTTCTAATAAAATGATTTTTTTGAATAAAATGTTTCATTAACCCTTAATATAAAGTTGAATGATAAGGTATAGGGTAAGGTACTAGAAAGTCCACGAAAATAATCCTTAATTAAGGATAATAGCTTACTGACTGATATAAGTAGTTAATGGTAAGGTTTTGGCTAACATCTAATAGTTCCGCTGCTCACCACCATGAACGCAAAACAGTGTCCTTCACATATAGGGTAAAGTGGTACAAGTTGGACAGTGGTACAAGTTGGACAATGGTATAATTTGGACAGGGCTTTTCGTCTTGATAAATTTACTACTTCATTTTTATTTGTATATTTTTAATGCTTTAGTTTTATAATTTGGTTTCTTGTGCTTAGAAACAAATTTTGTACTGTATTTATCAAGAAAAAAGCCATGTCCAACTTGTACCGGCGAATTGTCCAACTTATATCACTAATTCCAAATTATACATTTTACCCTATTTAGTAAGGGGTATTTTGTATGGGAGCTTCTTAAAAGTAAGGTATGAAAGATAGGGGTTAACTCAGGCTATAATCCACGCTTATCTGGTCAGACGGGAAGTGCAAAATTTTGAATTTTTTTTCTCTTAACTGACAATCTAAGACAGCTTTTTAACGATTATACCAGTTATTACAACATAAAACTATAGTGACATTATTGAAGTCACTCTGTTATGTCCAACGCGCAATGACTTTTGTTTTGTAAATATGTTTTTGACATTTCTGTGAGAGTGAGTGAGATCTAAATCTAGTCATCTCGCTTATTCGTATAGGCAGTTTTGAAAACATGTTTAGAAAACAAAAGTAATTGTGCATCGAGCCCCAGCAAGCACAAAATTCTATTTTCAGCTGAATTTTTCTAAGCTTAAAACGAAACTCGCGAGGCCGTGGCATTTTCATATATTTGGTTAGCAGTTTTTGTGCGAGAACTGCTGACCGGTCAGCATATTTTTGCTGATCTACTCAGCAAAAATATGCTGAAATCGCTGTTTTTTCAGCTAACTGTGCTCGCTGGCGCATTATATAAAATTTTATACACTGACCCCTCTAACATTCATATTTCTTTACCTAATCTTCTCTGCAACAATCCATCGTCAAATTTGAGTTTCTGGGAAATTCAACGGAACATGAATAATGTTAGAAGTGCTTCTTTCACATTATAATTAATAATACTACATTAAACAAAACTTTGACTTTGAAATGCTTCAAATAACCACTATTGGAATCATGACTCCCTCTCAGCTTTTGTGAGAACTTTGAGCTTTTTTTATTTGAATATATTTGGTTTTGTATTTAATGTTCTTTGGGTATTTTCTGCTGGTTTTTCTTTAGTACTGACTTTTTGAAAATGAATGTGGAATAATTCGTAAATACTGAACGATTATGGAACTCATTCTTTTGTTTAGCTAATTGCTAAATTTTGAAAGTAATTAGGCAATGTTAAACCTAATTTGTTACTTCATTACTTTTTTTTATAGAGTAATAGAAGATTTTCTTTAAAAAAAAAAAAAAATTTATCTGTCAAAAGGGGGCTGGGAGCCGCTGTCAAACACACGTCTTAATTGTCACTGAATTCGAATTCTTTATGATAATTTATTACAATCTCCATATATTTAGATAGAGTAACAATCCGCGAAAACAAATTACCAATCAAAATTGAAATCGGGAAAGAGGTTAAAGGAAAATATTCTCAAAAACGTTGCGATGTCAAACTTTCCGTATGTCACTTCGAGCCAAAACTTTGCATGACTTTCCGCGAAGCGAGAAAAGAACAACAAAATGTGTTTCCACTCTTGACGGTATATTTTCTCAAGCCATAGTTAAGGTCAGACTCGTTAAAGGAATGAGAGAAAAATATGAAGTGTTCGAAACCAAGATACAGTAGACTCTCTCTAAATCGGGAATATAGGGGAAAATGCCATCCAAATTATCGAGAGATTTGGGCATCAAAATCATTGTAAATTCCACAAAAAGCGCTTAAATATAAAGAATTACCAAAAAACAAGAGGAAATAAAGGGAATTTCAACAAATTTGTTTTAAAATAAAACGTCAAAATTGTTAACAAAATTTTGCACCAGATTAAAAAAGAGCCGATTGAGAGAGAATCTACTGTATGTGAAAAACATGAAAGCCTTTAATACCATTTAAAGGCCAATGATGGCGCTGCACGATAAGTCAGAATTAGTATTGCCTGATGCAAATAGTCTGTTATAACGCCATAAAACGATTAGCGGAAAATATTAAGTGAAGCTTGAAGTAGGAATTATTAGGTGATAATTTTACATTTGATTGAATTGCTTTTATGACTTGCAAATTAGTGTCAAATCCAACACTTGATCTGAAACTAATCAAAATGGTAAAGTACTCCTTAGTAGTTAATCATATTTCCTGCGAACTAACTTGTCTCTCAAATGTAATTCTTGTATCATTAATTTCTCAGTTTACGATACGTTAATACGAGAAGCTTGAACGAGCGAACTTATGATTGTCATATTTAAATAATAAAGAGGCGCGTAATTGGGTACCGAGTCAAATTAGAATATTTCACATTTCGTGAATATTTTCGTATATGTATGTGCAAAATTGGGGCGAGATTGGGAGGAAACTGCGAGAGGGTTAGCTGAATTTAGAAGTGGAATTGAGGTATTAACAATGATTGTCACGTTTCTCTAACTGTGAAATATTCTTCAAGCCTTTTTTTTTATATTAAAATCATCATTGACGATTTGGGAATTGGGAAGATGAAATGGTTTGGGACAAGTGTCGAGAAAAGCGGAAGAACTATTTGGCGGATGCTCTCAGAAGCAAATTCACCCATTTACAATACAGTCATCCGTTATTAATGGGTTTTATTGTATTTTTTTTTCTCTTGGCTGGGTGAGGAGTTTAGGAATTGTGTGAGAAGGAAGTGATCTGACAATCTTGGAAGTGGTTCAAGTGAATTTTTTATATCACCACGGAAGGCATTGAGATTGTTTGAATTGCCAGACAAGTTCCTTACCCCCAAAACATTTCACCATGGGTGAGGAGGAGAATGCCAGCAATAAATTCACATCAACATGGAAAATTCTTTTGGATATTCTATATCCACAATATAGCTTCACCGAAAGCATCCTATTCTCAAAGTTTAGTTCTTCCAATATTTTGTGTAGAAATTTTGCGTTAAATTGAAGTGTTGGATTTCTACTTTACCAGATAAATTTACATGCCAATGAAAATTGAAATGCATTGCCAAACATTGCCTGTTATTCTTCGATAATCACAGCTTCTGTAATGCTACGGCTTTTGGTCAACCACCTCTGATTGGCCTCATAAATCTTTGGAGCATCCTTTATTCATGGTCCTTCGATACTGCCTATCCCAGTATATTTTTGAAAAAATAACGGCTTTTTAAAACAGTTTTTAATTTTTTTTTAATTTTTCTATTGTAATTTCTAAAAATGTTTTGTTAAAGATACCTCGAAGAAACTTGAGAGAAAAGGAAATTGTGAAAAATTTGAGTAATAAGTTCGTAAAAATTGCTCTAAATCTTAAATAGTGTGTCCCTTCCCTCTTTATTTCTTGTAAAAGTCTTGAATTGGGAGTAAGCCGAATGTTCTATAAAACGTTGATGAGTTTTCCTGAGTAAATTGTGTTCCTGAAACTTTCCAGAATTCCCACCCAGTTAAAATTTTCTTGAAAATGACATCTGCCATGTGAAAGAAAATGACAAAAACCGATTGTTTGTCAGTTGTTTGTTAAAAATTTGTAAAAATTATGTCCTTTAAACACCGGTTTTTGACGAATTAGTTCCTAAAAGTTTGGTAATCGTGTGTTACCTTTCAATTTGACGCCTTCCTTATAAATTGTGAAAGAATTTTTTTTCAGATCAAGAAGTATCATCCTTTGACAAACTTTTAACAAAATTCATTTCAGTGCTTTGCTAACTTTGTCTTCCAGAGTACCGTCGTTGCGGGTGACTTTGCACTCGGGGGGTGACTTTGCACTCTGCTGTTTGTGAGACTTTGAACAATTCTAGCACTTATTGATAATCTTCGCCGATCTGGTCTACCATGTCAAAGTATATAGGGATATGTTAAGTACCAAGTAAGGTACAATGATCCTCAAAAGGATTCTTGTAGTTTCAGTAATAGTCAATGAAATCCTAGTATAGGTATTTTGTCAAAAAACGACTCCGCGAAAAAGTTATCTGAAGATGCAATTCCAAAATCGATTTCAGAGAAGTAAATTGCCCAAATCTATTCTAAATTTATCTGGCTAGAATAATCCACTTCGATTTTGTTCATTATTTTTAGTAAATTCCTTTTTTTCACTATAGTCTACCTAAGAACGCATGATTTATATTATAAAATTGCTTGTAATGGACTTTCTTAAGCTTTATTATAGAAGTATTTGGCCAAAAATTATCCAATTTTTTTATAACTTAAGATAAAATGACCGAGATCTACAAGATGGTGTGGTCGCCATCTTGATTTGACGATTCTGTCCGCCATTTTGAATAACTGTCAAAACAAAAATCTCATACGATTGAGCTGAAATTTTAGTATGTTCTGGCTGATGTCAAGACCTTTTCAGAACATATATAAAATCCTACCTATGTCAAGCGATTGTCTGGATACTGGGGCTCCAAGTTCAAAATTTTGACATTTTCATGAATACAGAACTACGGACAGCTTCCTTTATCGAAACCATCACAAAAAAGACAGTATTATCGTTAGGTGATGAGATCTAAATAACAAACAAAAAGAAAAGTAATGTTTTTCTTTATAACAGCATATTATTTGAAGATCTGAAAAACTTTTGCAAATATGAAAAAATAAAAAAATAAATAAATGCACTTTTCATTTTTTTTTAATTAAGTAAGAGTAAATAAATGTATAAAATAAAAGCCTCAACCATTTCTAATGGTTACTGAGGCATTTCGTTTATGTTTTAAAATTCAGGATTAGAAAATAAAGATCGCCAAAATATGAATATTTCAAATTTTTAAACTTTGAGCCTCTGTATCAAGGTAAATACTTGACGTAGACCGGAACATAGATACGTTCTGAAAAGGTCTTGATATCAGCTACAACATACTAAAATTTCAAGCCAATCGAACCTGTTTTAGATTTTGACAGTTATTCAAAATGGCGGACAGAAACGTCAAATCAAGATGGCGATCATGTCATTTTGTAGATCTCGTGCATCTTACCCTTAGATGTGAAGATCTTCATTGTCTTTTATTATCAGAAATTGTTGATTTTTTAGTATTTATTAAAAAGTGCAAAGTCACCCGCACCTTATCCCCAGTGCAAGCCTTTTTTCTTAATTTTTTTAAACATAGTAAAATTTTATAAATTAATGCTAGTGGCACAAAATCCATTCATTAACAACTGAATACAAATAATTTAACTCAAAAACCCCCCTTCCTTCACTTTAACTATCCACTTTTAGAGGGCAAATTTGAAAAACAGCGAAAAAACGTGCAAAGTCACCCGCAACGACGGTAATTCTTTTGTCAAAAGCAGATCGTCTTTGACAAATTTTTTTGTTATTTGCTCAAATGATGAAACTTTCGATGAATTTAGTTTGTAGAAGTTTGGTACACGTGTATTGCCTTCACACTTGACGTTTCCCTTGTAAAATGTAAAAGAACTTTTGTCAAATCAAAAAGTAACATCCTTTATCAAACTTTTAGCAAGATTCATTTGGATTCTTTTCAAATCTTGTCTTTCTGAATAACTCTTTTGACAAAAACAGGTAAATTTTGACAAATAATTTTGTTATTTTCTGAAATTATCAAACTTTCGAAGAATTAATTCGTAAAAGCTTGGTAAACGTATGTTAACTTTCAATTGGACATCTTGCCTGCGAGTGCTGTTGCTTTTTTAAACCTCAATCTAGTTAATACAGAATTTAATTGTTTTCTCAGTTTTCATACTAAAACTATAATTTATTATTCACTTTACTGGTTTCCTTATTTTTCCGTACTTTTTCTTGGAAACTGAATACACTTTAACCCTTTAAGGACGATTGGAACACCGGTGTCCCATAAAGAAAATAATTTTTCCTGGCTACCTAAAGTTATTTCTTTCTCATGTTTGCACGTAATTGCAAAGTACAAGGTTAAATGAATCTAGGATATTTTTTATAAGTCTCCAGCTATTTGCTATATCCTAGTAAATATTTAAGCTTAAAAATGACGAATTTTTCAATTCTCATACTGAAAAATGATATTATATTAATTATTTTTTATACTTCCAATTTTTTTAAGCAAAACCGTTTTGGAAAAAGAAACTACAATACTCATACAGAACATTTTCTATTAGACTGAAAATTATTATTCATTGGTTATAGTGAGAAAAATTACTTAAATTTTTAGGCTATTTTTGTCTCTATAGCTCGTAGAGGTAAGAAATGCACCGAATCCAAGACCGAATCAGACTGTTGCATTCTTCAAAGTCAGATATAAGACGTTTCATTGATTTTGTTTATCGGTTAAATTTTTTTTGTTGATTTTCGGTTTGTAAAAAGTATCTCGTCGTTAAAAGGCTAAACCCGATTTACGAATGATTCATTGACTGACGTTTGTATAACCTGCTGCCATCTATATTTTCACATATAAATGATAGAATATTCTGTCAAAAATATTTGTTCAAAGTTTGCTAAATTAAAAATAAAACAAAACAAATAAACTTGATTAAACAATTTTATGTTTTTTAGAGTTCACATCAAACATTTAATTTCTTTTGACAAATTTAAATTCACTTTTATCCAACGTTTAGCCGTTAAGATGGCGATGGACGCTAACTCAATCTTCTTTTACCTTTTCCATAAGGAAACTATCTCAAAAAAAAAATTTATAGTAAACAAATTTATAACATGACATAATTTTATTAAGTATATTAAATAATCTGTTCTATAATTAAAAAAATACATATTAATATTTTATAAGAAATAATTCAAAAATATTTTATTACGTAATCAGAAGGGGGATTCTATAAAAATATGACAATGTCACATGATTAATTTTTATGGTATATTCAGAATCAGGATAACATTAAAGGCTAGATGTTATACTTAACGTCCATTCCCAGGTACTCTAAGAAACTCCTAATAATTGACATAAATCGCACTATCAATTAGTTTCTTCGAAATAACTGTATAAACAATTAAAATGTTTGTCATGACATTCTCACACTGTTACTGAATGCTCCTACGGAAAACTTAATAACAACTATAAAAAGTAGACTGCTAAATTCTTTGATAGAGAGTGTTTAAAGAATTTGAAATAATATGTCAGATCAGTTAGAATCTCACCTTCACTTTAATTCAAAATTTCAGTATTATTGTAGGCCTTTTCTTATATAAATTTACGTTTATCCGTATACTTCATGAGAGCGATGCATACGAGCCATGACGTAATCGGCAATGCTCAAATTTAAAATAAATGAATCACAGCTTCAACAAGATCATACAAACTTATCACTGGATTTTATTAGAAATATAGCTCAGCAATTTGCATTGAAATATATTGCAATATATTTAAGTAAAAGAGGAAGTTGACGTGTAAGTTAGAAATCTTAGATGAAAATGAAGTGCGGAAGTGTTGTGTGTTGAATTTTCTTGTCGCTCTTGCAGAATGAAAAAAAGAGTCCACCCCTTTAGGACGATGGCAGAGAGATGTGTTTAAAATAAAAGAAATGCGAAATCGATAGGAGGGTCGTAAATAAATTACCATACACCACCATATAAATTTCCGTGAAAATCCTGAAGGAATTTTCCTATTGCTGAAGGAATTTTTTTTTGCAAAAAAAAGAAATTCTCCACCATTTTACAGAAGTGGCTTGAGCTTTTGCATTTTTTACATAATGTATAACGTATTCTATATACCAGATGATTTTAATGTAAGATTTTCATCGGATTTTCCACCGATTTTCGTGTGAGCTTCATGGTTGTTCCTTTTGTTACAAACTCCCTTTTCAACTCCACAAGCGAAGAAAAAGAAATATTTTTTATCACGTCATTTATCAATATTTTTTTTTCAACACAGCTATCTCGTTTTTTTTCTCCAACTTTGCTCTCAAATCGATTTCTTTCATGTGTCTTCTGGTACCCCAGAGGAATATTGTTGTGCACGCAGAAAAAAAAATGGGAAATAAAATTCTAATTGCGGGATTTATTTCTTGTGGCATATAAAAAGCAGTACTTTGATCGAATTAATCGGTGCAAAAAAAATTTACAATGCCTCTTGTGGACGCATTGAAAAAAATTTATAGGGCAAAATATAGCAATTATTGCGCCAAGATGGTACTAAATTGGACTCGTAGGATTTCCAATCCAATTTTCCCATCTGTGAGCTCTCTTCTTTTATCACCATCCATAAGCAATAACGCAATATTGCCTGATAATATCATTTTAGAATTTATTTTATGCATTTCACCTCTATTTCGCTCTTTAACGCAATTGAAATTGGGATGAAACCTAAATGTCTTTTGTGAGTACTGTGTATAGCACGATTCGAATGATAATTTCGTGAATTTAGCGCAATGACCGTGAGCAATTCCTTCTGACCGTCTTCCAAGGTCAAATAATAAACAGCTCTAGGAAGGAAATATTACACCGGGCGGGACTCGAACTCGCGAGAGTCGAGTGAGAGATCTCATCCGCTCAAGATCCAAAGGTCTTGCCTATTGCGCCACTGAAATCCCCATGGTAAGGTTAGATTCGTTGGAAAGGTCTTTGAGTTTCTGATAAATCTGAACGACTGTACACAACAAAAATTCCAAGAGAAAAGTTAAAAATCTACCTCGATGTCTTACCGAAAGACCAACAAATTATTTTTTTCATCCTTGTTATAAAGCAATTTAACATAATCTTCAAACGTGTCAAATTTTTTGACACATTTGACATTTTAAAATTTGAAATCCGTCTGAGATTTTAAGGGCATTACTAAATGTCAACTACATTCCACATACCTTTTTTCCATCGATTTTTGAAAGACAATGTGAACATTTATTGTTTTTATCGTGTATACAAAGCTATATTCATTTTATTTCCATGGGAAAAGCAGAAAAAGCTGAAGGCAAGTAAATGTAGCATTTAATAAAACCCAATCGAAACCCTGTATATATAGGTTTTTTTTTGTCCCAACAATTGAGGAGGTAATAATTGTGAAAATATGAACACAAAATTGGTGAATAAATTGAATTTATTATTTATTAAATGCAATTTCATAGTGATGTGATTTACATATTGGACCCCTTGAAGCAATGTCCAAAATTTCATTTCCATCCTCTTCACACACTATTGACACATGCTATGTATATTCATAACGGCCCACAAGTGTGTTTGATGGAAATTACTTTAGTGAAAACTGATTTAATGTCACGTTCATGTAAACACATAATTTTCATTATTTATTTATTGCCAAAGTGCCATCCCCTCACTCCGGGTTCATTCTCTGCGACAAGAATACTATACTGAATTAATTGAATTCACATCCATAAATAATTCATAATAGAAACTATATGTTGCCATATTTTTCATTACCATTTTCACACAAAATTGAATATGCAATTGAGATCCTTAAATAATCGTCATAATAAATAAATGAATAAATAATTATTTCCACAAACTTTATGTACAATATACTTGTTTAACTTTAAAGGTCCTACACAGTCCTATTTTCTCAGGATATTATTTCTAGTATTTTTTATCTTATATTTTTAAAACGATCTGAATAAATTATTTTGTAATTTCTTTCTTAGGAATCACGAATATGGTAATTAAAGAGGTAAACAGAGGAAATATGCGAATGTTTATTAGTGGTTTACATGATTGCTAAATGCTACTAATTCAGAATTAGTATTGGTTTTTTTTTGTTGATGAACATAGTATTAAATTCTTATACCGTTAGTTCACTCGGCAGTTAAAGTACCTTACCTATAGGAAGTTTTTATAAGATTATAAAAAACTAAATAACTTTCCATTTCCGAAAAATAACGGTGATATTAGAAAATTTAAGCCCAACTTCAAAATTTCGAACTTAATTTTCAAACAAGACAAGACCCAAACGGCAATTTTGAGGAAGATTACTGTTGGATGTATGTATTCTGGATCCAAAAATGGGTCCTGTGACGGTCGTCAGAGCGTTGAATGACGGAAAGTGGGGAATAATATGACGGTTATAACGAAAGTCACTTGGCGTCGTAATAACTCTGAAATTACTCGCCCACGACTAAAATATGACGCGCCAAAATGGGCTCTTCCAGTGACTTCCAGTGTCCCTATAAATAATCTTCCCCTCGCTGGGTATGTCTGAGGGTAAATTTCACTTGTCAAATGGCAAATAGAATTACGCAGTGCTGTGAATTCGCAAAGTAGTTGGCAATTTCGCGTGTTTTCTCAATAATATTATAGTGTAACATTAGGAGGAAAAGGTCCTCCAGTAGAGAAATGTGTTGTGATTTAGAAAAAGACAGTGCCGACAAAAATTAAGCAAAAATTAGGCAGTGTTTTGGTTGATAAATGCCCGGACAATTTTTATGGAAAATTAAATTTCGTTATTCAGGTGTTTGCTCCTGTCTCAGGAGTATTGTGTGATAAAAATCTTGTGTCTAAAAGTCATATTTAGTGAAAAATTTAAAAGATTTTTGTGTGTTGTTGCCATCCAGCTGGAATATTTTCGACATGTCGGGCGGCTCATTCAGCAATAGTCGAATGAGAAAAATATTCCCAAATGTGAGTAGTGAAATAGGAAAAAATTGACCAAAATTCCATAAAAAGTAGCAAAAACCAATAAAATATGTGAAGAATTAATGAGAAAACGGTGTCTAATGTGATAGTATAGTACAAAATTGTGGAGTGCGTTTCACTTTTTCATTGAGAGTACATACGTCGATTTCGCACACATGTGGTAGAGAAGGATGGCAAGTGCACTGTTTTGGCGCGTCATTTTTTCGTACGGAAAAGGACCGTCCTTTGGAGTCGCTTATATTACTTCATGTTAGAGTAAATTTTAAGCCCGTAAAATAACTAATGTATTACTAACTCAATTTTGAGTAATGCGCTGACTAAAATTCGACGCGAATACGACGAATTTTTAAGATTCCAATTAGGAGTAATTTTTTGGCCATTTCTTGTACAACAAAACCCAGTCATTTTTAAGTCGGAGTAATCGTTTGCCCATTGGGGATGTAAGACAAGAAGGATATGAGACAGGAATATTTGAACGTCTTGGCTTTGTTTTTATCATAACCAATGTTGACACTTGAGACATTTCGAAATTCGAACAGAAAATTACTTGATGCACCATGCAGATAAAACGTCAAGTCAAAACAGTCAAAATGACATATTTTGACATTTGAATGTTATTTTAGAATTTTGCATATCCTGGTTGTGAACGCACAGCACACTTTATGTTTAGTAATAATCTTCCTGATTTGTGTGTTCACTTTGGTTGAGGTTATACTGCACCGATTCGAAGGTATATCAGAGAGAACTTACCTAAAAACCCGTTGGAAGTTCGAACATTTAAACAGAAGAGTTGCGGAAAAGAGAATAAATTCATTAAAAGGACATTAATTTGAATTAAATTGAAATTGAAACGTTCTGTCATCCTAAAATTCTACGAGACTACAAAACGATTTACGTTTTGACGGTAGTGTTAAGAATACCGAAAATTTAAAAAGGAACAACAGCCAATGCTAAAGCGGCAAATATATGAATTTTCACTTCAGACTTTAAGTTGGTTTCGAATAAATTTGTCTTAGATTTAGAGTGAATGTGCCTCTCCGGAAGGTTATTAGTGAACTGAGCCAAACCGTCTCGTGTGGTATGTTGTATATACTAAAACAGTATATTGTATGATCTGATGGGTGTTGTCCTTGGTTAAATATCTGAGTATACGCAGATAATTCTAATATGCAGTCAGAAAACAAATCGTACGATTTTATTTTAAAAAATGTTGTTAAAAGAGGCTTATACGGACTTCAGACCTAAGGCTTAGCCGTATGGCTTAACTTTTTTAATTTCTTATCGATAAAGAATTTTTGAAAAAATTGGACTTAAGATTCGATTATTAAGGGCAATTAATCAATTACATTATGAAATATCAATATAATTAATTGGTATTTAGGATATTGAGACTTTCGGAAACTGGATTAAACCTATAGTTTGAAGATCGCTTCAAAAAGTTTGAAAAGGCTTAAATTTCGTAAATAGAGGATTTTTTATATGCAACATTCAGAAAAAAGAGAGTAAAATTAACCTTCTTACTAAAACAGTAACACTTTTTAGGTGTAAAAAGAATCGATATTTTTCATCCTGATTTTACATCTTTTTAGGCCACAAATTAACATGGAAAGGGGTAACTTTAACCCCTATTACACCTAGAATTATTAAGGGTAAAATTAACTTTTTTTGTGATAATAGTAACACTTTTTAAATGTAAAAATATAGGAAAATTTGTCATGTTAATTTAACGCCGATTTCCGGTCAATACCGCAGGGTGGAATTAACATTTCCGGAATGTTATTTTAACTTTTTCATATGTGTCTCACAGTGTTTAATCATTTTGCATAAGCTAACGTAAAGAAAAGATATTTTTTACGTTATTGGTAATTGTTGCGTAAAGATAACCATAATAAAGCCTAAGCCCGTAAAGCCCCTAATTTGATGATTAAATTCCTCTGGAATAAAATTATTCTCTTTTATATGATATATTGCAAGAATTGTGAACAGATTTTCAATCAATGAGAGTATGTGTCCTTCGTATGGTTTAGTACATGAGGTTTTAAACAAAGATAACACGGCGAAGGCCGCAGCTGACGGAATACATATAAAAATTAATTGAAAATTAATTAGAATTACAAAAATTTGTTAAAGAAGCAATCTTTTAGAAAATGTAAGTTAAAATATTCAAAATTATTTTACCCAAATGTCTGGAATATTTTCAATTTGTATCTTTTATACTCTTTTTTATTTTATTATTTTAATACCGTGAATAATTATGGAAATTTTTGTAAAGACGGACACTGCGGAAAGAGGAACCAATCAGTTGGAAAAGACGGACAACTCATTAAAACCTTATAAAATATTAGGACAAAGTACTTTCCCTTCGAACGTTCATACCTTCAAATAATGTGAATTTCTATTACGTTTCCTAAGAGATTTACACATATTTATCAAATAATTGATAATGAGCTAACTAATATTTAATAGAAATGTGGAAATCTCTTAGGAAAAATAAAAGAAAATTCAAATTATTGGATGGCATGAATGTTCGAAGGGAGAGTACTTTCTCCTAATTAAAAATTAAATTTTCACTAAAAAAAATTTAGAATCCAATTTTGAGATTATTTAGTAAGACCGTCTTTCCAAGTGCTTTAATTCGTATTTTTTTTTAAATTATTGTCCGCCTTTTGAAAATGTGCTGTTTTTTTTTTATTTTGTTCATTTTGGTACATTTTTTTAGTATTCAGTTGAACTTTTTAATACATTTAATAATGTGAGGACATTATGTTTTTGTAAATTTATACGTCTTATGGGTGTTTGGCATATACAACCAACGAAGGAGCTTTTCCATCATTTTACTCTGGAGGTTAGTAAAAAACGCTAAGTCGGCGGTGGGCGCTAGATACAACCTGCTCATACTGAACGTTATCGATTATGCAAAATATTTCTTTCTATATAAGTAATAATAATAAAATTTCTTAAAGTTTCAGTCCAAATTGATACCTTATGAGCGACGCTCCCGGAAAGAATATTAGGGAAGTGTGTACTTCTCGCTCTTAAAGTTCTGTTACTATTTTTCTCAAGGTGCCTCATGATTTAAATCATGAAAAAATAAATATTCATTCAGCTTAAAAATGCATTTAAAATTGGATTTATTCTTAAGTGTCAGACTTATCCAATTTTATCCTTCTGTGAGAGAAATCCGAAAAAGTTAAAATAACATTCTGGAAATGTTTATTTTACCCTGCAGTATTGATCCGAAATCGGTGTAAATATTATGCTTTTTAGTTGTATTAGGTGTTAAAGTTACCCCTTTTCATGTTAATTTTACCCTTGAAAAGGTGTAAAATTAACATTTAAAAATGTTGATATATTTTTACACCTAATAAGTGTTAAAGTTATGAGGAAAAAAAGTTAATCGGACCCCCGTTTTTTCTCAGTGTTTAAATCTTGAATTTTTTTTATTCCAAGGTAACTGAAGCGACATAAAGACCCCACACATTGAAAACAATTTTTGTCAAACATTGCTTTTTTTTAAAGAAATTGCCTGCAGTGCAGTAGATGAAAACTGCGGAATTCTGTCAAAAATGCATTTTTTGATGAAGATTGCTTCCAATATGTGTGAGGCCTTAAAGGAGATTCGAACCTAGGACACCTGCTGAAAAAATTGATGCTTGATCACTGAATGTACTGCATCTCCTTGGTAGGTCTTAGGGTGACTTTTTGAAAGTCGGACACTTAGAAAACAGCTTAATTTTGCATATCTTCAGTTGCATTGACCGTTGTCGTATCAGCATTCCTGCAGCTACGACAATGATCGATGCAACTGATGATATATTAGTACGCTGCAGTCGTTTTTCATAGTCCGACTTTCATTGTGTCCGATATTCACCACTGTCCGACTTTCGATGAATTACCCTGCCTATATACGCGTTTATTTCCTTGCATTAGAAGATTTAGAGTTTCAGCCCCAAAAATGGATAGTTAAGTAAATAAAACGAATGCCAGAGACATTTTAATGATTACAGTGAAGAGTATAAGTAATTCTCATCTGATGTCTGTCGCCTCTTCTTCCCCAAAAACGCACAAATGGGGAGTTGTATGAAGCTGGCAGAATCTTGCATAATTGACAGCGTAATTTGCAGATGTACAATTTCTCTTCCAATACTCTTCAAAGTGATTCACATCTGAACATTTTCCTCACTATTTCCCACAACGACCCCATATCGAACTTCCCACTCTGCCCATGGTACATTTCCATTGAAATATTCAATCCTTCGTGTAACCCAGTCGTGTGTATTGAAACACCCTCCCTCACATATGTAAGATTTAATTGACAGAATGCTACAATAGAGATACTTCCAAGACGGATAACAAGTTCAACTACAAGATATATCTTTCGATACATATAACATTTATTAATCAGACAGGCTGTAATATGTAAAGTATTAAGCTAAACAGGCATATTGCTCGTCCATTGAGAGAAATATCATTCTCTGTATCTAAATACGAGAGATATTTGCTACATAGCACCACAAGACAATAAATTAGACGTTTATGTTTGGGAATGAATCAACATACCACTCGATAACACAAAGTACGGTAAGCATCCTTTTGAGAAAGGAATTCTCTGGAAGACTTCATCTTTTGCGTATGTGATTTTAGCTGTAATTGATTTCTAATGGGAAAGACAATTAATAATACAATCAAAAGATAATGTTCTATTCTCCTCAAAGATAACTTTCATCCTAATTGATCCCATTATCTTTGTAACAAAATGCGGGTTGGGCGTATGGGCTTGAAACTTTCGTTTTTGTTGTTTTACTCAGGGTCTATTGAATCGACATTATAAGATCTTACAAATTACTATTTATATAAGGTAAATTTTATTTAAATTCTTCAATCCTTAAACTTAAAACACTGAACTTTGGGGAAAACTTGAGCCTTGTGATGGGTATTAAATTTCCAAAATGCTTATGAATTTGACACGGGTAGATATTCCTTTTGAAGTACATTATATAATATATTTCTCTTTATGAAAAATTAGACGTTACATGATTTAATTGCCTACATATTTAAATTACATAAATATCGTATTACAGAGAACAATAGAACAGTAAATTTAAGCCTACGCGTATGGGGTTCATTGCATCAAATGAGGTACAGGGAGTTACGGCTTGAGAGAAAACGTACTGAAAGAATTTGATATGAATTGCCTACTATATTGGGAGCTCATTGACAAAATAATTTTTGAGATGCCCCAAAATGTAGTAGGGAGAGGTGGGGCTACTTTGAGCCGTGGGGCTAGATTGTTATATACGACTTTTTCACTTATTTCTAAATGAAGCTGGTTTCATTCAAGTTCTAAATGAACCCAGTTTTCATTATAAATATGCGAAAAAACGTATAAAAATGTAGCCCCACAGCTCAAAGTAGCCCCACTTTCCCCTATGCAAGGTTTTTCACGCGATAAATTTAAAATACATTTCTTATGGCTACGGCACACCTTTTAGATCAAATTTAGGTAAAATTTCGTGAAATCAAAAATTTGCGTCCTTTTCTTTTTCATAAGATTTGCATAAGTCTATCTCACTCTTTTGTACTCAAAATTGGATTGAACTAAATTTAATTTGGTGTGATATTCAAAAGAAGAAGAAGAGTGCGAAAGAGTAGGAGTCATTTACAAAACTTTTAAGAAAGAAAGGGACGTGAATTTTGATTTTATGAAATTTTCCTGATTTTAAAAGTGTGCCGGAACCATTATGAACCATAGCCATTAGTCGCTGTCTAACTTCAATATTACGTTTCTTGAAAAAAAAAGCCTAAACTTCTTAACGGTGATCTTTCGAAAGATCTGTTGAAAATCCTACGCAGGGGAAAGTGGGACATATTTGAATTGGAGCACCTTTAAAATTGGACATTTTTTTCCTGTTTTTAAATGGAACTAAACCTAATAGTACGCTCCAGTTCTATTTAAAATTAGGAGAAAAAGCCCTATTTCAAATGTGCCTCAATTCAAAGGGTTGTGGAGGAATGCGGCCCTGCATGTGGAACGGGTGTGGAACGTAAGCTTTCCTCCATAAGGAACTAAGACCTGTAGGGAATATTCCTCTCTTCTGCGCTGACCGCCCAAGCGATCACATCATCTTAAGTGAACTCTAACTTGTAATAATTAAATATCAGTGAAGTAAGTCTATTTAGTGAATTTGAAGTAGTGTCTTCTTATCCCACTCGCCATTTGGGCTCCACCAGAGTTTCGGCGACAACGCTGCGATATTATAAAGCTAACGCTTCCTCTCCCCTTTCAGGTGAGAACATATCACAAAGATACCCCACTGTCCCCTAATTTGCTGGAAGAGAGATTTCCGTCAATAAAACCCAAGTTTTGGCAATGGTCCTACTGTTCCTGTAGCCGCTTGTCCGCAAAGTTTCACTTTAGAAGAAAAATCTGTAGAATTTTCCGCTATTTTTCCTCGTGAGCCTCCTTGAAAAACCCGCTAATATTGTACGTTGATGTCCTTCAAAAAATGCAAAGAAATCCCTGGAGAGTTTTGAGGAAATAAACAGAATTTTCCGATTTTTCAAAGGGCTGATCTGGCGATTATCCCGCTAAAATGAAGTGTAGAAAGGTATTGTCAAAATCGTCAAAATAAAATTACACTGAGAGAAATCCGAAAAAGTTAAAATAATATTCCGAAAATGTTTATTTTACCCTGCAGTATTGACCCAAAATCGGTGTAAATATTATGCTTTTTAGGAGTATTAGGGGTTAAAGATACCCTTTTTCATGTTAACTTTACCCTTAAAAAGATGTAAAATTTACATTAAAAAATGTTGAAATATTTTTACACCTAAAAAGTGTTAAAGTTATGAGAAAAAAATGTTAATTGCACCCCCGTTTTTTCTCAGTGTAGGGAATTTCACAAAAATCACTAGTTGGTTTTTAAGTAAACCTCTAACAAAAGTTCATCTAAATAAATCAACTTTCAGTCATATTACTGTCAAAGGCCTCAGTTATGATCAAATCAATATGGCAGACTTTTACTGATACATCTTGATACTTTCATATGGTGACTAAAGTACATCCTGTTCGAATTTCGAAGTGTTCAAGTGTCAAAATGTGTCGGTCTTCGCATTGTTGTGAGGAAAAACACAAAGTAACGACATTTACTGCTTCTATCCCATTATTTAATCACTTCACAATCACTGAGTATCTCTTTTGCGAGCTTTTTAGTGTAGTATTTCAAAAATTTCCCCCACTTTGTTCGAAAAGGACAATGGGCAAAATGGTCCAACCTTTCGCCACGAATGAGACATGTACGATCGAATAGGTATTAGCAAAGGTAACAACTTTTGTTCCAAAACCAACCCCAAAAGTATGTAGGAAAAGCACTAAAACATAAAAGCATAAAACGTATAATTAAGAAAAGTGACGATTTTTTTTACAAAACTTTTTTTTATAAAATAACACTTTATCTTATGTTAGTCATTTCAAAGAACAATTTGTAAAGAAATATTCAAAGAAGATTTTTCTAGAACAAACAATATCTTTATCTCTTCATTTTCTCTGCAATTTTCCAGCTAATAAATAAAAAAAATGTTCGTAAATGTTTGTGAATTCGTATGGAGGAGTTACAAAATGCTCGTGAATCGTGTATCCCACAAACAAGTTCGTAAAAATTTGTACTTTATTCACAAACATTGTTCGTAACATGATCACGTGACGAGCATTTTTTGTACTTTTACAAACATTTATTCGTAAATGTTCGTAAACACACAAAAAATGTTCGTAAAATTTTGTCATTTGTTCGTAAATGTTCGTAAAATGTTCGACAGAAAAACGAACATTTACGAACAAATGACAAAATTTTACGAACATTTTACATTTTACCAACATTTTTTTTTTATTTTTAGAGTAAAATATTAGGTGAGATTCTTAACAATCTCACCTACTATAATCCTAACAAAATTTCATGTCGTCCGATCGACCTCAAATTTGGCCAAAATGTGTTTCGCCACTTCCTGATTCCGAATATATATGTGGCTAATTTACGTTCCCGGCCGGCCGGCCGGCCGGCCGCTCTTTGGAGCTTAATAGCTCCTAAACTAAAAAAGATATCGACTTGCGGTTTTCGGCAAAGGTTATATATCGGGTGAAAATTGCAACTTGGTGCATAGACCCCCCACCCCCCACCCCTCCTTCCGCCATTTTGAAGACCCCCCTTTCTTTGTTTTCTCAATAGCTCCGCCCCTATGGTATTCAGCGGACTCAAATTTTAGTATGTTATAGCTGGGCCTTAGAGCTTTCCATCAATACCAAACTTAAGGTCCCCCGACCCCCTGACCCGAGCTATAAGGGTCCAAAAAAAATTTCTTAAAATAGCCATTACTCCGGTTCTAATTGTCAGAATTTAAAAAGTGAGGGCTTTTTGGAAAGCTCTCGTGAAATGCCACTTCCCCTTCTAACATCGCAAGTTCATAAAACCACCGCTAGGGGCGCTATTTTTAAAAAGAAAATTTTTAAATCTTAAAAGTTAAATAACTCAAAAATTCCATTGTGCATCGGGCTGAAAATTTAGTATGTTGTAGCCGTTGATTATACCTATCAAACAAAAAAAACCTTAAGTCGATCCATAACCCCTGACCCGAGCTATAAGGGGTCAAAGTTCGAACATTGACCGGCCTCTATCTCCGGTTCTAATTAACATAGCGACCTAAATTTTACCTTTTTGGTTTCGTCTCGATGAGCACTTTCAGATGGAAGTTCAAAAAGTCACCATAGGTGGCGCTGTGATAGCGTCAAAATTCATCGAAATTCAAAGTCACTTTTCTCAAAAACGGCATTGTGCAAGTTAATGAAATTTTAGTATGTTGTAGTCCAGTCTAGGACGTTTCCAAAATGGTGCGTATGCGCACTGTGGTTTCAATAGAACCGGAGATATGAGGGGTCAAAGTTCACGAAATTCAAAAAATCATATCTCCGGTTCTATGTGACCGATTTTGATGAATGGGGGCTTAAACGAAAGATCTCACCAAATGCTACAACTTTCTAGAATATTTGAACTTCGTGGGACCAACACCAGGGGCGCCACAGTCGAAAAACCAATTTCAATATCACATAACCTCAATTATCTCGACTGTCGCTGAACCGATTTTGATGATTACTTCGACATAATTGTAGAGCACATTTGTCTCTACATTTCGTCCATACATCATTTTCCACTCAGACCACGCTATCACTCCGATTTTGCCGTTTAAGTGTGAAAAAATTGATTTTTCCAATAATAACGCTTTGCAATCACTCAGATGCCAATTTGACTGCCTCTACTCCACCAAGACACTTAAAATAGGGGTTTAAATGGAAAGCCCCGCAAAATAAAACAATTCTTTAATATAGTTGAAGTTCAACAAATGACTACTTGGGGAACTCTGGATGAAAAAACGAGTTAAGAAACAAAAAACCTCGCTTATCTTGGCTTCTGAGTAATCGATGAGTTCAAGTTCTACGGCAAAATTATAGAGAACATTCTGGTCTACATTTCACCCATATATCACTTTTCTGTCAGTTCATCCAAATCCTTGATATTTTGGTTTAAATACAAAATTTGTATAATTTCACGAATTTGATTCAAGATAACTGAATGGCGTCTCCCAACTTCAGCTCCAAATCGAATTTGCATGCACTCCGAGTTAGCTCACGTTAAGAATCTCACCTACATAAGCCGGTTAGGATTATCTGTCCCTTTTTTATTTTTTAGTCATTATACTCTGAGCCTTTTGTTAAGATTCCCTTGGTAACGGTACCTTTCCAACCCTATGATCTTCAGCAACCCTAGCACATTTTTTAAGGAGAATATTTCTTTTAAGGAGACAACAGGATGCAATACATCTAATGAAATTAAAGGACATTCGAGGATATTTGAGGAAAATCTGGATAACTACAAAAAAACGGAGAGATAAGGGTATGGTTTCTTCTAGGAAAATATTCCTTGACTTCTCCTTTAAAAATCGTTCTTTGTCACTGAACACTTACGATATACCGTTATCGAGAAAGAAAGCAAGTTTCTTAAAAATAATTCTACCTATTTTTTAAGAACTTTTATTTTAAGATATCTCAGAAACTTGACACGACGGACTATAAATTTCTTTGGGAGATATGTTCAAGACACACCAAGGACTCCCAAAATACCAATGGTTTCCCGTCATACGATTTTTTCTTCATTTTATTGTCCTGTAATGTTCGAAGGCTTTAAAACGCGATTACTTTGTATGAGAGCCACCAGATAGAGCAGTCAAAGATAAAATCTAAAAATATATATTTAAAGCTTAGGTCGCACATTAGCTTTGACCCGAATTTCATTAAGATCGGTTAAGCCGTTTTCAAGAAATAAAATGTGAAACTTGTGAATTTTCAGAAGGATATCGCTAATTTCCCAAGGACTAACAGTCCTTTTTGACTTGGGTCTCGGCAATTTTTTAGTTATACACCAGCACCTACAAAATGGGCCTACTCCTATCTCTGACGAAGGGTTGGACCAGCTCCCATACATTTCTGCCCATTGTCCTTTAGTATGCAAATTCGAAATTGAATTTGAATTTTTCGAATATCGACGACTTTTTGTGCAAATAGAGTTCCATTTACCTTTTATCCAAGACACTATTGGAGAATTAAAATCCATTTGTGTTTGCACCGAATGTCTTGTTTTTTAGCTTTTCAAATAGATTTTCAAATTTTCCAAACTCTACCTGTCAATGGTAAGACTAAAGTTTTCATCGTGAAAGTTAGATTTTGTTACTTGGGTAAAGATATACACTTTTAAAGGAGAAACGGTGAGAGACGCTGACTTGTGGTTCTGAGCAAAGGTCATACGTACCAAGAAAAATTCGCATTGTTCATAATAGCCTCGCTTATCCTGTGTATATTTGAGGTGGGTGAAAAGAAAAACGCGTTATAAATATTTATGTGAAATAAAAAGTTCCTTTTATGAAAACAAATTCACGAGTAAATCTCTAACACCCAGATGGAAAAAAAAAGAAAAGTCTCTTTTCACCTTTAGGCTTCCTCTTCTTCAGCATCTTTTTTTTTCCTTCATCCACACCCATCCTCTTCGTTAGTTTCATCATTACTCCCCTATGAAAATTCCCTATTATACCGGAGTTGTAAGTGCTGACTGAAATTCTTCTTTCTTGTTTACACATAAACTTTTATTCCCTATGTCATGATTCATGAATCCAAAAAGTTATGAAGTTTACCAGCTTCGTCGGCATATTCACAGTGATTGCAAACTTTAAGCTTTCCCACTCCCTCCCATGCCTTTTCCGCATTCCACTTCTATCTATCCATCCGTACATAAATATATTTATTTTGCATACACCAAAGCACTGAGAATGCCCCAAGAAATTGCTATATAATCCTGCAGGATTTTTTTTTGATATGCAGGGGAAAAAATACATATAATGATAATTTACGATGTGTATAATGAATTTCTTCAGAATCTTATCACCTTTTCTGTTTATGTATTACACCTAAAAGCTCATCTATCAAAGAAAATCTAAATCCCCGAGGAATTTCACATAAAATATCTCTCACCAAAAAACATCATCCCAATTGAAAGCATCATGCTAAATTGCTTTTCATTTTGCATCAAAAGCATTTTCAAGACAGAGAAATTGGGTACAGTGCTACAAACTTACAATTGTGGTTTTAATATCAGATTTTAATTGCATGGAAGACACTATGTACACAAGATATTTATACTCATTCTTATTAATATGCGCCAAGCTGTGTGTTGCTAAATACCAGCAATATATCGCAATTTTCTTCTTCCTATGTTCATTCCAGTTTCACCATCTTTTGCCAATTTGCCCCTATCTCCACTCATTCCCCCCACAAACACATATCACGCCCCCACAAGATAACCGGCAAAATTTAACTGCGTTCTATCGAATTCTATCGTCTGGAAAATCTTAGGACAGCCACAAAACCGAAGCCTTCAAGATAGAACCTCATTAAATGATCCGAATCACTTTGTGCGAAAATTTTCTAACCAATTAGAGAGAGAGAAAGATTTTGAATAAATGATGATTCAACCCTGAAGAAAACACCTCAAAATGTTACTCAGGTACAACACCACATATAGAAATGCAATATTCTTGAGATGGTAAATTTCACAGCAACTCCTAGAGAGTAACTGATATTGTTTCGGGGAATTTTCAACAAAGAGATGTGATAAGACAATTTCCTATACACTTGCTATAGATTAAGATATTAGCAATTCATAAACACAATCTCGAAATGCAATATATAAGTGTAGAGACTTATGACCTACCCCCCATGCGAAGTGTCTTTTTTATATGGAGCTGTTTGAAGCCAACTCACAAATTGATCCTAAACTCAGCATACACTTCTCAGAATAAGAACGCATTTAGACAGAAATATAGTATATTTATCCCTCTTTACAAGGACCAGAGTCTTGTTCACAAGGAACACCTCAATTTTGACATATATCGTGTAACGGTCACGAGTGCAGAAAAATTTCCATACGCATTTGTATGTGAAAGTAATAAATTGGCTTCAAATTCAAAGGCCACACGCCGGGGACTAGGTTATGACATAATTAATTTTTATAAATGTTATTGCCTAGAGTACGTTAGATGGCGCTGTATTCTTAAACTTTGAACATAGCGGCTGATAGGGTAGACCAGTAGGGGCATTCTGTAGCAGTATGACAATGTCATATGATAAATTTATTTTTTTATGTGGTAAATTCAGAAGAAAGAATTCTAAATCCGACTCATATCAGTTACTAAAAGCTCTAGAAAGATCATCGAAATGGTACTTCGATACCCACTTGAATTTTATGTTGTCCTGCTCCCGTGTTTTATTTATGAAATTTGTCATATGACATTGTCGTACTGTTATAGAATTCCCCTTCAAAACACGACCAAAACGTTCACAAATAATCTGAAGTTATATGTATTTTTTAATTAAGGCGAATACACCATTCTACGCCTTAAAGAATAAAAAAAAAATCGCAAAGCACACACTTTATATCTTATTAATTTTCAAAATATTCACATAACTCAGTAAAAAAATATATATATAGTAAAAATAATCCCAGGTGGCAAAATGCGTGACATTTTAACGTCAAACTTTCGAAGTTATGCTTAAATACATTTTCTTCAGCTTTCAACCAACGAAAAGTGCTGTGAGTAGCAAGATAAGAGAAGGTAGGGTAAAACAGGGTAATTTTAAACCTTGTTTTAAACAGAATCTAATTTAAAATTTTGTAATTTCCTCGTTGCTTCAAAGAAAATTCAGACAGTCCATGATTTTGGCTCATTCGAGATTTCTACCCATTCGGAATTTTGACCCATTCGGAATTGTCGTCCCTTCGGAATTATCGCTTTTGGGATTTTGGCTTATTTGGGATTTTGGCTTTTCGGGATTTTGCCCCTTTCGGGATTTTGGCTTTTCTGGAATTTGCCTTTCAGGGGTTTTGGATCATTATGGATTTCAACCCATTTGGTATTTTCGCTCATTCGGGGTTTGGGACCATTCGGGATTTTGGCTTTTCAGGATTATGATCCATACGGGATTTTGGCTTTTCAAGATTTTAACCCATTCAGGATTTTGGCTCTTCGGGATTTTGACTTTTCATGATTGTAATCCATTCGTGATTTTTTGCTTTCAGAATTTTAGCCCATTTGGGATTTTGGATTTTCGGGATTTATAATTTTCAAAATGACGGACCATTTTGGATTTAGATCTCTTCGGGATTTTGGTTTTACAGGATTTTGGCCCACTCAGGATTTTGGCTTTTCGGGATTGTAACCCATTCGGGATTTTGGCTTTCGCCCATTCGGGATTTTGGATTTTCAGGATTTTGACCCATTCAGAATTTTGGCTCTTCGAGATTTTGACTTTTCGTGATTGTAACCCACTCGTGATTTTAGCTTTCTGAATTTTGATCCATTTGGGGTTTATATTTTCGGGATTTAGATCTTTTAAAATTACAGACCATTTGGGATTTTGGCTTTTCAGGATTTTGACCCAATCGGGATTTTGGCTTTTCAGGATTTTGGTCCATTCAGGATTTCAGCTCTTCGGGATTATGGCTTTTCGGAATTGTAACTCATTCGGGATTTTGGTTTTTCGGAATTTTGAGCTATTCGGGATTTCAAACCATTTGGAATTTTAATTTGGTCCATTCGGGATGTGATTTTTGCTCATTCGGAACTTTTGCCCATTCGGGATTTCGAAACAATTAAGATATCAGCCTAACTAAATTATAATTCAGAGATATCCTCTTAGTTTCAAGCAAGACCTAGATTTTTCAGAATTATGGTCGCTCTTAAAAAATTGTGAATCTTTCGGAACGAATGAATCCATTATTTAAAATCGTTTTTAAATATTTTATGAAAATTAAATGTGTTACTCTACAGAAAGTTATAAGGAGAATTTGACATACACAGATTTCTTCTATATTTGACTATCCGATATTCGGGTAACGGCTGTCAAACACCAGAAAAAATAAAAAAAGACCCTTTCCGCATGGGTTTTTATCTGTCATTTTCGATCCAAATCAGCTGAATACCAATATGTATCCAACTTTTTATATTTTTTTGTAAGTGAATAAAGTATCTCGTACATCGTACCATTTTCACTTTACCCGAGACACCTTTCCGTATGTGAACTGAGCATTTGATGATAGATTTTCCAATTTTGCTTTATAAGAAAAAATTACAATGAGCATTCCAGCCTTTTCTTCACATTTTCGTATCTTGGGTTAAAGTCTCGTACATCCTTCAGTTTTTTCTGTGAAACCCTCTCTCTTGTTCAAGTGTCCAAATGGCACTAGCTCTCTGCACACTATCATTGTTGTTATTTTTTGTCTCTTCACAAACATCAACTCTGCACATTTGATTTTATGTTTAATGTTTATTTTTTTCCAAATGAAAAAGGATTTTTACCAATTTCCCTTTTACCATTCACCTTCCGTAATAGTCAGTGCAAATACGTATTCCTCTCTCTCAGGAGTTCTTATGACTCTTCTCTTTTTTATATACAAATCGATTAATGTCAAATATTTGAGCAAGTTTAAGGTATTTATTGCAAAAGTGACCTAAGTGACCAATACATGGAGTTCTCTGCCATTTTCGCGTGAGGATCGGTCATGAATTCGGTAACAGAGAAGGTCATTTGAAGGATATTTGACAGTGTCAGTGATTGAAATGCTAAAAAAAAATTCTTGGAATTCGTCTATGCTGATATTGATGAGGCTTTTTCAATTCTAAATATCAATCAATCTTCTTCCTGTCGGAATGTAATTTATTTTATTTTGAATTTCACTATTTTCAGAGCAATCTGATGCAAAAATCATGCTAAAACGATAACTGATTCTTAACTTCTTTAAATATTAAAAATAAACCACTTTGTAATGTGATGTATTTTAGTTTTTGATTTTTGGCATTTCGCGCAAATTATAAATGATGTGGACGAGGACTTATATTCTTTCATTAAAATTTCCATTAAGTACTCAGAAAAGGCATATCATCCAATAAATTACCATAATGTGAAAATTATTGTGATGAGATCTCAAATCCGGAATACTTGTTCATTAAACTGCATGAAATTCTTATTTTACTTCAATGATTTTCTAATTATGATTTTTTATTTCTTGGGCTTAATATAAAAATAAATATCAGTCATGGAAGGAAGTAAAACGGTGCATTATTACAAGTAAATTGCATTATTACAAGCCTTAAATCCTTTTAAAAATAAGAGAGAAACGCCATTTTCAAAGGTAACCTCAATTCAAAAGTACCCCACTACACTATTTTCTACATAACGCAGCAACGCATAATTTTTATTTTTAGCAATAGAATTTGAATTCTACTGAAATCGCTGAAATAAATAAAATAAAATAAGACAAAAATATCTCGGAAAATATTTCAGTTTGTCAGTACCAGCTCGTCAACCCGGCTGGCAATGCAATTTTATTGATTCCTATGCTCGCCACTACGAACGCAAAACAGGGTCCTTCACGTATATTTTATAAGGGGTATTTTATGGGTACTTTTTAATAGGAAGGTAGGGAATGTATGAAAGGTAAAGATGAATTATCTTACAAAATTATAATTAAAAATTTTATCCCGTCTGTCATAGTGATAAGGGATTTTCATACTTAATCATTTAAGTACGGGAGGGTCAAAAAATGGAGTTCAGAAAAAATCAGTTTTGCGACTTTTATTAGAGCAAAACATTACTTTAAAAAGCTGTATGATTTTTTTTTTGGAACACCGGTCTTCCAAGGTCCTTAGAGGGTTAACACTTTAAATAATACCTAACTATAAGAATTATTTAAGGCATTGACGATAAGGTGCATGTGCTAAGGCATGGATATTTTAAAAAACGAGGAAAAAGTTCCTCTGCGATTGTAAAGAAGTGAAGTCATCACTTATGGACGTTATACACTCATGGACAACTGGCAGTAGTCTGAAAATTTGTATCTAAACGAGATTTAGAGGAATCGTAAAATTGTTAATCACATCACAAAATAGGAGTACTAATTTAATGATTTTTCCATATCTGGTTTACGTAAAAAATTAAGATTTTTCTAAGATGTCCATAAGTGTATAATGTACATAAGTGATGCCCTACCCTACTTGGAGTGCTGAAGTCAACTCTCTTTAATGAATAATATGGACCGTTTCTGAGTTCCTTGGAATATCCTACCGGTTAGTTAACAGGAAGAGGATTTGGCAAGTTAGGTTCTTGAAATGGGCAACTCATTGAGGTGGATTAGCTATTCAAAATTACAGGCAAAGTATCCAAAATGTCATGCAAGGTGTCCAAAATTACAGTCAAATTCATCTCTACATTGTTAATGATTTTTAAATATATTAAGATTAATTTTAGAAAGAAAAAACAAAACCGATAAACTGCTTGTAAGGGTTACAAAAAACACTTCTGAAAAGGTGTAATGAAATTGCATTGAAAATATTGAACTTCAGTTCAAACTTAGAACATTGGGGCTTATATGCGCTCTGTCCCAAATTACGAGCACTTCCCCTAGCTTCTTTCTTTTGGAGTCTGACGGGGAACTTTATGCTCTCAATTCTCCGGTGTTCGTCAGAAGGGTAGTCCTCTTTCAAATTAAAAGAATCTGGTTTTTCTCCAAAGCTTTCAACCCTTGGTATGGGTCTTCTTCAGTGGGTCAATTTAGAAACTTTTAAGTATTTGAAAAACGTGTAACGTCTGACTAATTTTATGCATCGCCACATTCACTCTCTTTCCCGGGGTTTCTCACTGTTTTAATAATTTTAAACTATTTTATTTGATTTTTGAAAATTTTTGGTACTCTCCGTGTTGATCTTTCACTGTCACTTTGTCTACTGATAGTAGACAAAGCGACAGTAGAGAACACACAGTAGAAAATAGTTTAAAATTAATAAAACAGTGAGAATCCCCGGGAAAGAGAGTGAATGTAGCGATGCATAAAATTAGTCAGACGTTAGACGTTTTTCAAATACTTAAAAGTTCCTAAATTGACCCACTGAAGAAGACCCATACCAAAGGTTGAAAGCTTTGGAGAAAAACCAAATTCTTTTAATTTGAAAGAGGAATACCCTTCTGACGAACACCGGAAGAATTGAGAGCATAAACTTCCCGTAGCATTCAAAACTTAAATTTAAACACAAACTTTATTCCGTCTGACATATTGTAAGGGGGTCTCAACACTAAGTTCTTAAATAAGACCCTGCCACAGGGCTTATTTAAGACATTAGCGATAAGACGTGCGTGCTACGTCTCAATTTAGGCATGTTCTTTTCAACAAACGAGGAAAAATTCCCACTGCGATTGTAAAGAACTAAACAAGAAATAAAAACATGTTATTTATGTTTAAAGAAATATGTTTAATATTTTCTCTACGCTCTTCCTCATATAAATCGCAGCATCGCGTAATTTACATTAATATCTCTTGAATATCACTGAAATTACTAAAAGAATCCTTGCATAAATTTCCAAACAAAGAAAAGCCTTTTTCTTGTAAGTGACAGTTAAGCAGTTACGCACGGAAGCTTTATTTTCTTTTAGTTCCGGTGCTCTCCGTCATGAGTGCAAAATTGTGTATTTCACACATTACGTAAGGGGAAGTTCGTAACCTGGTTTACCTGGTCAGATGGGATGTGTCACTTACTAAAATAGCGTTTTAGAGTAAAATACGGAATTATTCATAGTTCTATTTCAGTTTTCATCTCGTAAATTATACTCAAAGTAAGCTTAAATAACCTTGTTTACCCCTAGGCCTTTTAAATGCAAGATTTTTTTTTTGGAATTCTAAGCTAATTCTTGGTAGAGAAGATATCGCAGTAATATACTTGGCCTTTTAACTTGAAACAGAGAAGATGAGAAAGAGAAACTGTGAGCATGGTGAAAATCTATGTTGCTACATATGTAATTCCTTAGATATTATATATTTTATACATGATAATTCTCTGTGAGAATAGAATTATTCTTTTATATGCATAAAAGGCAAGATTCCATTTTGCATTCTGGTACATAGGGGAATATGTGAATGTATGATCATATAGCTCCATCTGGGCTTTTATTATGTTCTCACATGTATATAAGAAAATTTTCGAGAGAAGAAGCAAATGTCTACATAACTAAATAATAAAATAGTTATAGAATGTTTGCTATACCACCAAAATTTACCCAATTAAGAAAATATACTTTGTCCAAACTTGTATACGCTGCCAAAGCAGTAAAAAGAAAAAGTTTTTAAAGCAAATATCAATAGAAAACCAATTATTGATTTATAACATAATTATTTTTCCACTTTCTTCTTTGGGTTTTCCGGGTTTTCCACTCGGCAAAATGCTTCTTCTTTTTTCCGGGTGGAAAATTCTAGAGAAGAAGAAAGAGGAACATTATGGAAATACCTCAAAACTTTCATATTTGCTATATGAAATTGATACGATGTGGTCCACTTTAAATTAGGGCCAGAATAAGGTACATAAAAAAAAAGACTAAACGTGTATTAAATATAAATTAAGTGCTGTGGGGAAATTCGTTTTCAGTAAAAATTTTATATAAATATGAGAGCATAAATACACAATGAAGTAATTTTTGACGCAACAAGTGTTTTTGAGCCTTTTCACACAAGAGAATATAATAAAATACTGTGCAAAAAGTGTACACCATAAGCTTTAAACTGTCGATGGAAACTCAGGGTCTTTCTATGTCTTCAAACTCGGAAAAATAAAGTGAAGAAATGCATAGCTTTATTTTAAATTACATTTTATCATTTTATTTCATTTAAACATAAACTCATCTCATTAGACTACAATAAAGAGTATTTTTAAATTTATTAATTTTATTCATGAAGTTACACTTTTTATTGTTCGCTACCGTAAAGCAGTTAGTAATGATGCATGGAATTTAAATTACTGGACGAAAAGAAATAAATTTATAATCAATTATTAACATATTATCTGTCATATTTTTAAAAAAATAATTAATCAATTTCTCTTTGTATTTTACTTCGCAAGGTAATTTTGCAAAATATATTAATACCTGCAATGGAATTAAAAATTACATTTTCTCGTAAAAAAAGGGGTTTTTACAATTATTTTTAACACTGATTTATTAACACTGAGAGAAGGTTGAGTGTTCCCAGGACAAGAAATGTATATTGTCACAACTTAAATGCAACACTCGAATCAATCAACCCTCAGGTGAGGCTTCCTATTACGCTCGAGGCTCGTTCTAACACTCTTGAGGTTAAATTCAAGCCTCATCCTTGGCCTCATCGAGTGTGAGAATGATTGAGGCTTGGTTTGACCCTTATTAAGTGTATATAAAAGCTTTGTCGTGGAAATTGTGTTCTCCTGCCGTTTTCTTTATTATTTTTTTATGTAATAGGATTTACGTGAATTTAATGAAAAAGATAGTTCAAAACTATCTTTTTAACAACATAAATTGAAAAATAAATATATTTACTTTTTTTTCAATATATAATATCTTTTTAATTTCTTTATAATTTTTTCTTTTATTTATTTACTTTTATGAACTTCTTTAATTTAATTTACTTTACATTTTTTTTCTCTGCGTTTTCACGAAACATTCCTAAACACATTTCGATTTGACTAGACAGTCTGATCCTTCGTCGTGGAGATGAAATCGAAAAGCACTAGTTGTACCTCTGTGGAATAGAATGTAATAAATATGAATTTTTCATACAAAAACCAGCTTGACTGAAGTTTATCCTTAAATCGAAAACATTTAAGCATATTATTATTATTATTTATTACACTGAGAAAAAAAAGAGGGTGCGAACTTTTTTCCTCAGAACTTTAACACTTTTTAGGTGTAAAAATATATCAATATTTTTCAATGTTAATTTTACATCTTTTTAAGGGTAAAATTAACATGAAAAAGGGTAACTTTAACCCCTAATATACCTAAAAAGTGTAATATTTACACCGATTTCGGATCAATATTGCAGGGTAAAATTAACATTTCCGGAATGTTATTTTAACTTTTTCGGATTTCTCTCAGTGTACTTATGTTGAGGTGGTCCCAAAAACAGGCCTGGGCACTGCGACTGGTCAGTCTATTGTACCGAACCCCCTTATTTGATTAGAGCTCTATTTTTGCGTCCTTCATAAAGAACAATAAAGCTCCAGGTTGGGGAGTTTTGATGACGGAAGCAGGGCAAATAGAGTCGCCCAGGGATATCCTCTGTTGTATCCGAAATGCTAGACAGTATCACAAGATGTGCGTATCGTCCTTTTCGTCCTTTAGACAATATGGGCAAATCTCATCCGCGCTAGTGCCTATTCTTTTTAACTGGGAACCAAGAGCTCAGTGCCCTGTTAGCAGGCCAACTAGTGTTCTTAGCTGTGTTTTATTGAGATTTATGATTTAATTTCTTCATTTGCCGCCTGTTTCCAGGATTAACATTTAAGCATATACTTCAGCCGAGATGAAATTTTCCATTGAAATTGATCAGCAGTAAAGTACTGCACTAAGATTGAGACTTGCTTCAGTGAAGTGTTCCAGAAACACTACATGAGTGTTCATGCGACACTCACAAGTGTACATGGAACACTCGAAACTATTTATGGAACACTCACGTGTACGAGTCTTCATGCAACACTTACAAGTGTTGCAGTGTTGATTCACCACACGATGAACACTTATTATTTGAGCGTTGGCGTTTGTCTGATCATAGAAAGATAAGGCTGTAATACCGTTATGGAAGTTTAGCCAAGCCTTAGTCCGACTTATTACAACACTTATTTTAAAAAAAAATACATTGATTCAACACTCAATATAGGCATTGAGTGTATTATCAAGTCTCATTCCGGGCGGGGTTGTTTCAACACTCATTTCCACACTCATTTATTTAAGGACTTTCTGTGAAGGGAGGTAGCTAAAATCATGATGTTATACGACAATTTATTGAATTTCCTATAAATATTTTTTTGGTATGAAAGAGCTCTTAAAGCAATGGCTGTCACGTTTGCTCACTTTGGACCAAAACTGAAAAACAAAAAATGAACTAAAATTTCATGAAGTTGAGTTTGAACTGGCCCGTCAGCCAATATATTCGGAACACTAGGCCATAATGGAGTTCTAACAGGAGAGATGATTGACGGATTAGCAATTTTACCTAAATAATGAACTAAATCTGAAATCCGAAAGTCTTCTTTTTGAACGGGGTAAAAAGTTGGGTAATCGTTGAAAACGGCATATCGACTTTATCGGCCTTCTATTGATAATTAAAATCGAATTTTACCAATAATAACTCTTTTTTCTCACTTATCATATACTCTTTCGCAATCTTCTTCTTCTTCTTCTTTTGAACATCATACTAAATAAAATTTAGTTCAGTTTTAAATTTTTAGTCCGTTAATTTGATTTCATGAAATTTCACCGACCTAAAAGGTATGCCGGAGTCATAATGATTAAACATTTCTAATATCGTAAAAGGGATTCGAACCCGGGATATTTGCATAATAGAGGAAGCGTTCTATTACCCCTTTGCCTTCCTTAATTTAGCATCTGAAATTTACTGAATTTTACAAATTATTTGTTATTATGTGGCAAAACCGTAATTAAACATTAAAAAACAAATAATAATTGATAAATACAGCGTATTTAACCAATTAAATCAATGGAACAGCATGTGGCTTTTCTTGTAAACTGTACCATATTATATTGCACTTTATATTTGGTTCTACAATTATATGCAAAAACTATTCTTTAGCCTCATTGTTTTCCATGGGGATTTGGGGTGTTTGCATTGGATTTTCCCGGGGAATACATTGTGGGTTTTTTTTTAGCTTTTTTTTTAGCCCCCAAGAGGATGAATCCACTCTACATATCCTCAAAATTGGAAAACGACAAAGAACAGTGTGGTGAAACGTAATTATACAGAAACACAATTTCATTGCCAAAATACATTATGTATCTTCTAGCGTGTAAAATCACTCGCCTGATAAATTAGTCAAATTGAAAAGGGCACAAGAGCAAAAAAAAAAACAGGGAAATGTGTAATAAATAAATAGAAAATGAAGAGGCAAGCATTCTTTCAGTTAATACATAGAATGGGAATAAATGAAGCTTTCCAAATTGAAATTTTTCCAGTATATCTTTCTTAGGGAAAAACTTTTTTTCGGTTTTTTCCCCTTTTCTCTCTTGTCGAGACGCAAAGTAGAAAGTCTCTAGAATGTGGGGTATTCGAGCTTTTTTTTTGTACTTTCTCACTGTACTTTGTAGGCAAATTTATTGGAGATTGTGTGGGATATATTTCAGATGGTGTGAGAAATATAGGGCAATAATCATAAATAATAAGTAAAAATTTCTCTCGTATGACCAAGTTTTGAAACTCTATTATCTGGTCAGGGCAGACTTGTCCAAAGAAACTTTAACGACTGACATAGTATATGAAGGAAATTTCAACAATAATTGCTACGTTAGTGCAGCCAGAAAATTGTATCTCGTGTCAAAGTTATTTCAAAGATTTCTCTCTAATTAACCATCAAGATTGGCTAATGAAAAAATGATTTATTAAATTCTCATTTTAGTATTGAATGTCTCAATGGGAAATATTGCAATTAGATTTGCCTTTTTTTCTCCTGGATGTGACAGTGATTGTCTTCCTTCGGCATTTGTCACAGAAAATCATGCAATTATTTAACCATTTGCCTAAATGGGGACTTCCACCTCGAGACATTGTCTAAGGGACGACTCAGACAAAGAGGATTCGGGGAAAGGAAGAGGATAAATTGATCTATTTCATTCTCTCGGCTATAACTACCAAAAAGTTGCCAGAAAACTTTTTATTGCTCCAACTTAAATAGAAAGCTATATAATATTCTTTCTATTTTGGGTCACATACAAAACTCGATCACAATTGTCTATAAAGAGTAAATTTTTGATATAGTTTTTTATTCATTTAAAAAACCATTGTATTCTTTATTTATCCGCGAATCTGCTGAAATCTCAATATTGTATATAGGGTACCTAAAATGTTCCTAATGGCTTCGGCACACCTTTTAGATCAGGAAAATTTCATTAAGTCAAAATTGGCATTCCTTTCTTTTTTAGAAGCTTTGCATATGTCTATCCTACTCTTTCAAAATCTTCTTCTTCTTTTGAACATCACACAAAATTAAATTTAGGTTTAGTCCAATTTTGAGTCCGAAAGAGTGTTATAAACTTATGCAAATCTTTTGAGAAAAAAAGGTATAACGATCGAGATTTCGAAATATGTCGAAATTTCGATAATTAGATCAAGATTATATCGGTCTAAAAGGTGTGCTGAAGGCATAAATTTTCAGAAATAATTTAGAGATTGCAAAAGCGAAGATTTCGTCTATACGCGATGATGACCTCTAACCATTCCATCTCTGATTTTTCAAGGTCAAAAGTTAAGCATTAATAGACGGTGTATTTCTCCTCTGATTTGGATAGGTTCGAACTTATCTGAGAGGTGTTCGAATCTGATTTTTATCACTCAATGCGTTTGCAAAAATTCTTTGAATAATAAGATATCTGAATTTGGCCAGTAAAGCATATAGGGTAAGTGTGCCAAATTTCGGCATAGTTGCATGCAAGCGCCAAAGTCTCAAGTTTGAAATGTAATATCTTTAATAGAAATTCTTTTTATTCATTCCTTCTACTTAAGGAGTGTTGCTTAGAACCTTGTAGACAGTTTATCGTTTTTATTTACTCTAAAATCATTCTTAATACATTTTAAAATGAATAAAAATGTAAACATAGCTTTGGTGCCCTAATTCGGCCATCTTCATTCTCATAGTTCCTTGCCCTTCAGGAATTCTTCCAATGCCTTTTTCACGTCATCTCGTTTGTCGAAGCTCCATTTTTTGTTATTCTTTGCATTGTATAATCTCTAGAGTACGTAAAATCTAAAAGTTCATGCAAATTCGAGGAACAAAAAAGGTGGCCGAAATTGCAAGCTGTCCGGAATTTGGCACACTTATCCTAACTCTAATTAATACAAATTGACAAAAAATTGCAACAATTTAGGGTTTAAATATGCGTAAACAAGTAAGGTTCACAAGGACATTACAAAATGAGTGAAATAGAAAAGTTTCATATTTAAAATAAGAAAATTAAAAGTCCCCATATAAAAAAGAATTAGTAAAGCGTCTCAACTTTGCGAAATGCTCGAATTCAGGGTATAAGTAGAGTTCTCCGTGAGTTATATTTTCGCGCGGTTTATTATCCATAAAAGTTTACTTCCATTTTGCTTTCCGTTAAAAGAGAAAAAATTCCTCTTATAAAAGATTTGTGGGTAGGGTGGTCACCTAAAACTGGGAGTCGATATCTGTAAATTGAAAAAGGTCGGTGGCAAAGTTAGTCAGAGAGTGTGCCCCCATAGCAAAGTGATTAGAGCATTCGCCTAGACAGCGAAGTGTTCCCGGTTCAACCCCGGGTAGAGGTAGGTATTCTTCCTGTCTTTAAGTCTGGAATAAATTAGGAATTGGGTGTATCGCATGCTCTGACTGATGCTCAAATAAGATATCTGTAATCGTTTATCCCCTAGATAAAAATGTATACGACCATTAAATAAATATTTTCAAGGAAAATAAGACATTTACGGGTACTTAATCGTTAATTGCCGATTGAGTGTAGTCCAGTGATGTTGGAAATTTGAAGACGTTTTCAAAGAAAAAAAACACAAATTTAAGCAAATGTGTTGAGATATAGACACTCCAAAATGGTTAAATTTTGACCTTCGAAATTTTTTTTGGCCATAAGTGTATGGACGAAATGTTCGCATGGATTATTTCGAAAATATATCCGAAAATATAATAAATCGCTGGATTCGTTTTCGAGAAAATCTCAAAAATATGCTCAAATCAAACGGGTGTAGAAATGGGAAAAACGTTTCTAAATAATGTCTTTCAATAAATTTTTTTTTAATAAATAACCGAAGACCGGAAGCTGATTACCGTTTAAGGTACAAGTTGAAATAAATCTGTATGTACTACTCTTTCTTTGAGTTCGAGCAGTAAAATATAATAGGGGGAGATGGGGCTACTTTGTGCTCTAGGACTACATTGATATAGGGTCGAAGGAACACTGCTTTGACAGGGAACCCCTATTGACAGTTTTGCCTAAATGATGAAATTTATTTAATGTAGCTGCTAAAATGCAAGTAATTTGATGTTTTTTTTTTTGTAATCCACTTTTTCCTATAAAAAGAGATTTTCAAATTTCATAACCTAAATCGGTACTGAAAGTGTCAATAAGTATGGCATGATAAATTCTTAAAGTGTCAATAGGTGTTCCTTTCACCCTACGATTTTTACACATATTTCAAAGCAAGACTGAACTTGACCGTAATGTGATTAAGAACTACAAAATAATTGTGCAACTAAATAAAATAATTGTAAGGCTGATCTTGCTTTAGAAGTATGCGAAAAAATCGTATATAAATGTAGCGCCCCAGCTTAAAATAGCCCCACCTCCCCCTCTATCATGAAATCCTAATGTTTTAATAAAATTCTGCTTAAGATATTATCTTCTTCTTTTTAAAAAAAAAATAAATAAGTCATTTAAGTATATTCGATTGAAATTGAACGTTGTTATTACTAATCTTCTCAAACTGCCATGACTGTTCCCATTTTCGCCGCAACTGTTCTTATTTTCGCCGCGCTGTTGTTCTTAACTCGTCATTTAATTTGTCCATCATTTGTTTAACCCTTTAAAGGCGAGAAGGTCAAATATTGGGGGTCAGAAAAAATCATTTGTACTGATTTATAGACAAAAACATTAAATTGATTAGAGGACCGTAGGATTTTTTTGGGATACAGGCGTTACAATCGTCTTTAAAAGATTATAAGGCTTTTAAACAGTTTTTTTTTACCCTGTTCTAGTTATGCAACACTTAAAAAACCCAAAAATACAATTTCTCTTTTTTATTTTTATTTTCACTAAAATATGAAAGAGTGAAAAAACTAAAAATACAAATGAAGCTGACTTTTTTGACGTAAAATGCTCCCGCTAATTTCATATGGAGTTTCATAACAAAAACATACATTTGAATGGGTTTTACTTCAAAGATCTGGAATAATTTACGATTACTAAATCCCAATTATAAATTCTGCGATTATTGAAATTGTTTCTCAATTATTTCGAATATCATAAATATTTCTCAAGAATTACCAGTGCAGTGTTAAAAAACAAACAGTTCAAACAAGGTTTCGTTTAATACAATTATTTTATCAAAGATCCAGAATTGTAGAATAAGTTCTGTAAAAAAATAAGAAGAAAATTTGGCTTTTTGTTGAAAATATCTGAATTGGAGTTTTATACCAATACAGTTTTTCACGTGATTTTTCTCTAAGACCTCTAGAAGCGTTAAAACTAATTTTCTCATAATTCCGCGACTGTTCCCATTTTCGCCTCGACTGTTCTTATTTTCGCCGCGTGATTGTTCACAACTCACCATTTGTTTTCTTTTGAGTGTCAATGCTTTAGAAAATATTAAATAAATCTTTTGTATCCAATTTTTTTTTGCTTGAAAGGAATTTGAAAATTTATTTCAAAAGCTTTATTTCAAAAGACCAGGGCAAAATTAGCCAGAAAATTAAATTCTTCATTGACTAGAATTTGTGGAAAAAATGTCTTAATCAGACTGATAATTATTTTAATGAAGAGGGAGAGAGATAAATACTCTGAATAAATAGTTGTTTGCTCAATATTCCTTCTACCCCTGTCTAAATCTGCCCCGGTCTCCCTGAATAATAACTGATTTTTAAAACATTTTCTAAGCGATGGAAAATTTGTTTAGATTAATATTTCGATTTCCCCCTTGATTTTTCGGTATTTTCAAGCAATAAAATTTATTACTTCCTTTTTTTAAATATTTCTTTATATCAAAATGTTTCTTTGCCGACTATTTTTTATCAATATATGTACTAACCAATCAACTGCACCTCCTTCAAAATTGTTGTCACCTGACTGCGAGCAATCTGCAAGTTTCCGTCACCATTGTTTTTTGTTTTATATAATAAAGTAAAATTTCCTATTGAATGCCTCTTAATTAAAGCGACAGTCTATGGTGAATAAAGTTGTAGAGAGGGCTGATGTTGGAGTTTTTGGTGGCTTGGGTGAAAATTAAAGCTCAGCTCAGTCATTAAAGCACACAGATAAATTTATAAAAGCATCGACAATTTTTCACTCTTCAACTTTTCTCTCTCATATTAGTTATATAGAGTGCTTCTATATATGAGATTATGTGTATAGGAAAAAAAAGCTGAAATTCTTTTTCCCTATTTCTCGTATTACATATATTTCAGATATGTAGGAAGTCAGAGACTAAGAATTACATTATGAGCCAAGCTTTTTCTCCCTCGCTATACAATGCTTTCGCTCTATTCACGTAATTTCCGTCACCCACAAACAATGTTCCCTTTTTAAACTTATTGATAACAAAATCCATTTTCCGTTTTGACAAAGTGTATACGATATTGTAAATTTTATTTGCAGATGGTAGAAAATAGGAACAGCAAAGTATCTCGTATTTGGGAAATCTTTGCCAATGATAAAACTTTTCTCTCCACTTGTCTATAGAGGGTGATGGGACTCTTGTGGACTGATATTTGAGTTTTAAATTTACGGGAAGACTGAGGAGTTTAAGATAAACACCAAATGAACTTACTGTGCCCAGTGTTTACATTCTTGGTTATTAGCTTTTCCAGCACAAGACAAAATTGCATCCAAAATAGTCCAATTGACCGACGAGCTTTTCTAAAAAAAAGCCCTTATGATAAACAATAACTAATAAGATTTTTGGTACTAAATTATTTTATCTACTGAACTGAACCCTAAGTCGAATCAAATTGAATTTAAAGTTATTAATCTATCTTATGCTTGGGAATAAAGCAAACTTTCCAAACTACTTTTCCGATACTTCAATTTTGAGCAATTCTGCTCTAAGTTGGAAATTTTATTACGCTATTACTTCTCACTGCTTCATTATTTATTAACCCAATTAGTTTGTGGTATGAAAAGTTCAATAGATTGGTATAAGAGAAAAAAGAATCGTACATTTAATTTCTTTAAAGAAAATCAAATGAAATCTTAAATAAATAATGAGAGAACTTCCTATTTACAGCTGTCTAAAACTGTCCTCGAATTGTTGTCTAAAACAATACTTCTTGATTTAGTTACAACATCCTCTGATTTATCTATGTTGTTAACTTCTTTAAATTAAAATTAAGCCCCGCCCTTTTGAAGATAAAGCTTCAATTCTACTTTTGCTGCCCGATCTTGAATTTCATTGGCTTCAATGTTAAAAAAATATTCCATCCAAAAAGCCTATTACATTGAATATTTTATTTGAGTAAGTACTTTAAGAATTTCTTAGAGATAAAATTACGCCCCGCCCCCTATGAAGAAAATACTTCAATTCAATAGGTCTTGAGCTCTATTTCAAATAATATTTATTCTTTCAATTGAAATTAAGTCCCTGTCTGTTTTCTATCCAGTTTTCCTTTGGATTGGCTTCGGTCTTCAATGAAGAATCGTAGATCATTTGTATGTAGAACAGATTTGTACGTTTCATTATTGGAATTTGCATGATACTCAGGATAAACTTACAAGCGTTTGGAATCCTGAATTTGATTCAGTCACCTCGTTCTAGGTCTACTCCGAGATCGAGGTCCCTTCACAATGACTTGCATGTCTTTCTGGGGAATCTTCATTCATGCGCTGAGCATGACCATGCGATAGAAGTTGCGATCTCTCAACCTAACTTGGTTATTACCCAAGTCAGGTATGAAAAGGAATTAAACCGGTCTTCATTACCTTGGCTCTGCCAAACTTCTTTATTACGGCAGAAGCCTGACAAATAGCAATAAAAGTTCCGCGTACATCCTACAATTACTCGTTAATAACACCCCGAGATTCTTGGTTACTAAATAGAAAGTTCTACTAAGCCGATCCTAGTGTAATCTTACTTACTTAGGTCGCTGCAATGTCCCTTTAAGGAACCGGGTTCGCTCCAGCTCGCTCCAGAAACGTAGCATAGGTCACTGTCGAAAAGCCCATCCCATCGGAAGCTCCTTGCGAGTTTTCGTAACATTCTTGCTTTTACGGGGAGGAATTGTTAGCCCCTCGCCCAACCCTCTATAGAAAGATCAGATTCCTTGTTCGTTAGCCTCAGGTTCGTGACTTCCCACTGGGGTTGGTTACCCAATCTTCTATCACTAACCTGAGTGTACCTTGGTCTACCAGGCATCTAGCCAGGGGAGTGACATTAGCTCTGAAAAAATGCGACCAGTTTTAGTGTAAATTTTTTCCTGTTTTCATACACTTTCCCGAGATATCTCCGAAACTACGTAGGTTGCCAATTTTGGGTTTTCGGTTGTCCATTCGATATTAAATTGGCTTCTGTTTTGTATTTGTATTTTCTTCTAATTCATTTCACAATGGCAGAAAACACCGAATAAACTCCAAAGTTTTTTTGGCACGCTAGATACATATGGGAAACATAGGAAACGTCATGCCCCTACATCTAGCCCGCTTGGAAGTGAGCAAAGGAATTGATGGGAAGAGGCTATTTGTCGCATTACTCTTCCTAGTATAATCGATAAGTAGTAAATCCACAGAAGAGTTCAAATGGTTCAAGGTCAATGAGAAGAAGAGCATGGGTGACCAAGTATGACAAAGGTTCATTCCGATTGTTATTAGTTCAGAACGTTTGCTCTACATGCTCCTGATTGCGATGAAGAAGAAGTCAGTATCCTCCACCGATATCGAGTTTTACAAAAATTGAATTTCTCGGATGGCGTCCTTAATAGTAGTTTCTCTTGCGGTCATAAACGAGAATAGTCTACGCCATAATAGGACAGCATTGAAAAAAATACTTTCCTCAGTCACAATTGAATCGTTAACCGTACTGGTTCACCCCTATGTAAGGATATCTGGAGACTTTCTCCGATCCGCAAGGTAAGGTAAAGTTCAAAATCCCGAGGACGTCCTTGAGAAAAGTGAAGAACCAAAATCCGAACTTCGACTTTACCTTACTATACTTTTAGACTCATTAAGTCTACATACAACCCATTTTATCTTGGTTTTTTTAATTAAATTTCGCTGGGGATGTCTCTTCATTCTTAGATTGATTCCAACCCCATGCGGCCATCGCCGTCTTAGCGTCGATTCCAACCTCCACGACGGAAACGATAGAATGTTCCTCCACTGGAACGTAGGTCATATTGCATGGGAAGATTGTCCTACTAGGCCTACCAGTCTTTTCTTACAATTGGAGGGTACGGTTGGTAGGTTTTGTTATCTAGAGGAGCGTAGGGTTTGTCAGATCTTCGTGATCTTGATATTCTAAGGATTGATGCTTGGTCATGTGAGTGCTCCTTGCGTCGCTTTAAATATCTAAAAGCTTCATTGAATTCAAGGTGTTCGCGACACCCTTCGTCCGAACCATCCCCACTTACCTCTATTGTTCTACGTTGTTTCCTGAATCATCTACGTATATATATCGTCTTGGGGGGTGTTCTAAGCTTACGTGGGAATGGTAAGAAAGACAACCATCGTATAAAATAGATACAGAAGTATAGGGAAAAGTCAATGGATGTTCCAAGTAGGATGAGACAAGCAGGAGGAGACAAAAAAAAAGAAGAAAAAAACTGGGACAGAATGTGAGTGAAGTGTTATGGGCACATTGTCCAAAAAGTGTATACGAGTTTGGAAATAGGGAGGCTGCTCCCCATGTAACACAAAAAGAAAATTCACCCATTTGAAAGGTGGGTGTAGTGGGAAAAGTTTGTCTCTTCGTGATTTTTATTCGAGTTTTGACTATATTGCAAACGACTTCTTAATGGGGATCTCATGAAAACGGGTGGGAGTGTTCCGTAATTTATTTGAATTGTCGATAAATTCACTTGGCCTTTGCAAAGTTTCTTCGTTTTCCACCAAAAGAAAAGCATATAAGAAAGAATGAAAGAAGAAAAAAACTGTCCCCACTATGAATTTGTGCTGAGAACTTGTCAAATATCTCCTTCAGTTTGTTCCCTCATCAGGAACAACCTTAAAAACACTCACTGACGTGATTACTATTCCAGTGATGTTTTTTTCCGAGAACCAGAGCAAAAGGAGAGAAAAAAACGTCCTCAAATTAGTATTTAGTCTCAAAAAATTGAGCACCAAAAGAGCCGTAAATTCCAAATTTATGCTGAAGCAATTGATTGAGTTATTCACTTGGATGTGTAACCGAAACCATTTGAAGTCAGAAAAAAAATCGAATGAATTGGGTTTAGTAAAAGGCTTGGAAATTCTTTTCCAACAAACTCTAATTAAATTTGCATTATGTGGATTTTGGAATTTTATATAAAGTGTTTTTATTTCAATAAAATACCATTTTGCAATTTAGTCCAAACATCAGAATTTTCATTAGGTTTTCAGTGTTGGGAATATTCATGGGAATTTCAGCATTTGGTGTACACTTTAAATTGTTCAAGTTCTTCTTATTGAATTTTGAATATTGTGCTGGTTAATTTTGTAGAATTGGTATTTGGTTTAAATTCAACTTTTAGTCCAATTTGAAACATAAAGAGAAATTTTATCAAAGAATTCTGAATTTCATTCCATTTGAATATTTGAATTCATTTATTTTAGGGAAAACGATTGAATTTTAGAGCTACAACATTCAAACTGCTGGAAAACGAATTGAATTCAATAATAAATATAAATAGTTTTATAAACTGGATTCTGAGAATAATTTAAAGGAAGTGGAGAATAAATATTTATAATGTTATTAATACTTCCTGGGGAGACATTGATTTTAGCGGAATTTCTTTAATAGCTTTAAATTCGTTCGAAAATGCTGTTTTTTCGCAAGATAGACTTGGTGCAATCTGCGACACTCTAAGCAGAGTGCACCCCTAATAGTCTGAAAAATATTATATAATTTTATATGTTTCAAAATATGAGAAAATATATATACAAATATTTTTTATGTGGCCTGAAAATCCTTTAACCAAAAATTAACTAAAAATTTTAAAGTTCTCTATTCCAGAAACAGGTCGAAATTTTTTTTAAATATTTTTTTTTCAAAGATAATTTTATTCCTTTTTAAAGAATATTAATTAACTCTTCGTTCTAATTTAAAATTTAATTTTCAAGTTGCCAAATTTGAAAATTTCGAATTTTGCTCTATTGCTCCGTAAAGGTAAGGGAAACTGTTCTGCCTTTGAATGCGCCAGCCTTTGAATATTTAAATTTTTCTCTTATTTCACGAAACAAAAATTCTATTCTATGAATTATAGTTAGTTAGTTAGTTTTGCTTTTAGAAATAAAGGAACAAGTAAACTATTCAAAGGTACGCCAATATTCCCGACTATCTTCTGCGAGAAAGAAAGCTTTAATTTTATTGTTTTTTTTTTAACATGTTTTTTTTTTAATCATTTGAACTCAAAATCGGATATTCCTTTTTAGGAGAACGTGAAAATATCCAAATTTTCGGATCAGGTATTTCGTATTTCAGATTGTGTTCTATTTTGCAAAAAATTTAAGCAATAAAATTGATACATATTTAGTATGAGTCTCGATCAAAATCCCGAAAGCCAAAATTCCAAATTCCGGAAGGCAATATCCCGAAAAGCTAGAATCCCGAATAGGCAAAATCTCGAAAATCCAGAACTCCGAAAAGCCAAAATCCAGAACGCCAAATCCCGAATTCTTAAAGGAGTCATAGTTACTTCCACGATTATACCTTCGCTTGCTAAAGGTGAAGGCAACTTTTATGCCTTTTGGGAAATTTTACACATTATCCTCTATATAGTTTCGTCCCTTTCAGAATTTTGACCATTCGAGATTTTGGCTTTCGAAATTTTAACGCTTTCGGGATTTTGTCTGTTGGGATTTACCCTGTTTGGAATTTTGGCTTTTCGGGATTTTGACTTTCGGGATTTCGACCGATTCGGAATTTTGACCGATAAGGGATTTTGTGTTTTGAGTTCAACCCATTCGTCATTTTGTATCTTCAGGATCTAGGCTCTTCGGAATTTCGGCTCGCAGTGTTTTAGCCGGAAACGATTTAGTAACTATACTGAATTAAAAAAAACTAGTTTCGTTTTTTGAATTTTCAAAATGAAAAACAAAAGCAATATAATCAAACTATCAAATTGATCAATTTTGTATCAGATGTTTTATTTAGTTTATTCATTCGTCGAATATATTTTTTGGGCCTAATGCTTAACTGTTATTTATACGGTTGTTAAGTAGACAATATCTAGGAACGTTTACTTGCACTTTTTTACATGCTTTTCTTAATTGATTTTACATTTTAGGTATTATTATTTGTATATTTATGAGACAGTTTAAATTTTAAATCTTTAGTAAATCGGTATGCACCTAAAGACGACAGATGGGGGAAATTCGGATAGTGTTTCCGTATCTTGTGATTTCGAACATTCTACAAAGCTTTAACAATGTTTTGTAGGGGGAGGTATGGCTTTTTTGAGCTGGGGCTACATTGAAAACCCTATTTTTACGTGTATTTCTAAAGGAAGCAGGACTTTAACGTAATGTAATTTACTTAGATAGACAAAAGAATTACGGATTGCTCCAAATTTATTCAGAAATATACGAAAAAATAGCGTTCTCAATATAGCCCTAGATCAATCTATGGCCCACCTACGCTTACATTCTATTTATTCAACTATCTCAAGATGCTACTGAATATCTAGTTTTTTGATATTCCGTTTAGTTTGGTATTAATTTTTTTATAATGCTCAATATTTTACTTTCTTACTATGCATATGAATTTAACGATTTTTGCATTTTGGGACCTTTTTCATGATAAATTCGTTCCGGACCGTTAAGATATTCAGCGAGGCATACATTAAATCTTTTTTTTCAAATATTTAGATACTTTTCAAAAAAAATTATAAATTAAAAAATATTTTTCGACCGAAATAAACTTAGTAAATTAGTCTTCAAGATGTTAGTTGATTCCAGGAGAATCAGAAAGAAAGTATATCAAATTGTTTACAGAACTTTCTTTTCTTGGCACGGATCTTTCTCAATGGGTGTAGAAAGGTTTTATTTTTAGATTCTTTACAATTTTTAAACCTTTTCCTACTCACTCAATGGGAATCTTTTATTTATTTGGGAAACGTCTATCATCTGCTTATATCCTGGATAAAATCTTATTATACGAATTTAACTAAATTATTTTCTTAACTGTAATTAACTTCCTTTATTATAAATAATGGAATTTTATATGGCTCACCTCACGCTTAGTATTGTAGTAGTCTCATGAAGCCCTATTATTTCCATAATTAAATCGCTTTGTCTTTTGTATAACTTAAATCGAAAATAATTTTAATTACAAAAGACCCTTGGTGAAATAATTTGTTCGTAAATCTATTGAAACCGTTTTGAACCGATTTGAACCGTTTGGAGAGGGTTTTCGGTTAAACTCTTTTAAACAAAATTCCAGATTCGAGAAATTCCAATACCTTCAAGTCTATATCCCTATATAAAAAAAAATCCTTGCCTAAGCTTTAAAAGTGTTTGCAATCATTGAGAAGATAAACACAAGATTTTCCCCCCACATCTATTTTTATCCCTCAAATTGGCAAGATAAATTTCCCATTCACAAAAGATCCATATGCCTTCTTTTCGTGCAATTGAAACTGTTTTGATTTTTGCCCTGTTTATGAGTACTTGTGAATTCAGAGAACTTCCCCAACAAATACACCACTGATTTGAATTTCATATTTACTCAGGCCCATCCCCTATTGCCAATATAGGGCATAACATATAGAAAGAAAATCCTTTGCTATGTTTATATATGCATTTGCTGTGTGCTTGATTTTCGGAAAAAGGAGTGAGGGATTTCTTCGTGAAGAAATCCTATATTTCTTTTGTATTTCTACTCTTCTTTTGCCTTAGCATTTTCTATATATACAAGAAGAATAGAGATATGCTCATGTCGTGACGATGAGCACAAAATTTGATATTGAATCGGGAAGGGTGTTATCCAAAGTTCTTGGAAAGATTCAACCTAGGAGAGAGACTATGAATCCACGTTGCCAAGTGTGTAAAGTTGGCTTAAGGGACTCCCAAGGAGTGGAAAGAAACATATGGAGAAGACAATGTGAAGTATATTGAATAAATCGCGTGTTTGGTGGCGGATGTGTTTAACCATCCCTTAACTCGTTATTTTCACTTTATTCTCACAACATGTCGATTTTCCCCGACGTGTATTTCCTTCCCATTCAGTACCCAAAAGAGGAGCCAGATTGTGGCATTTGTAAAAACTTGTTAAGAGATCATGAAAAAAAAGACGGCTAAAGGGAAAGCCTCTAGGGGTTTCAGGCGGCACAAGAAAAATGACATAGAGGAGGTAAAAGGCAGGAAGAATCTCATCAAAATTGGTGATATTTTAGAAACAATGCGCCTCTTAAATAAATCATTGACGAAGTCTCTTGGAGAATCATCCAACGCCCATGAATTTCAAATCAACCACTTCTGGCAAAATACGAGTCAAGCACAAAAAGGAAGTTATCACCACGTAAACCTTGAACAACCCTTCAATTTGTACACAATTGAAAAATTTGTATCATGTAAACACGCGTATTGAGGATAAGGACATAGAAAAAGCCGTCTCATCAGAACATCATACCTATAAGAAAAAAAAAAACAAATCAGCAAAGTGTAAAGCACTTCGCGGGATTCTGACATTTTTGTCCTTGATGATGCTGTTCTAGTGAAAAATTAACACGTTTTCTAGCATTTTACTGTCCTCAAGTGTTTCTACATTATCGACTTTTCTTTATGCTGGTTCCTTTCTCTAATATTTTCCATAGCCCCCAACCTTTTTCTAAAACCACCAAACAGTCGTGACAGGAACCAATACAGAAAAATGCTGTCTATGTAGAAGCACTTAAGAACAGTAAAATGCTTTTTCATTATCAACTTTTCTTTATAGTAGTTCCTTTCTCAGCTATTTTCCACCTTACTATATTTTAAAACCACCAAACAATTGTGACAGCAACCAATAAAAAGAAAAGTCGATTATGTAGAAGCTGTAGAAGCACTTGGGAACAGTAAAGTGAATAACAAGGAGAAATGTATCTTTTGAACATTTTTTAGCGCATAACTGTTCTCATGTACTTCTGCGTAATCGACTTTTCTCTATTATTTCCTGTCACGACTGATTGGAGATTTTAGAAGATGACAGGGATTGAGAAAAACAGTTGTGACACGAATCAATACAAAGAAAAGTCGATAATGCAGAAGCACTTGAGTCACTTTATTTTATTTTAATTTTTCATTGGAATAGCATGGTGATGGTACACCGTAAAATATATCTCAAGATGATTTTTCGAGTGTGCAATACAGATATCTGAACGGATTTATGAAATAGAAGAGCTTAAGCAGTTTCACGGAGCTCAAATTCTCTTATGTCTATTGTGCTAAATAAGAATTAATTTTATTCAATACAGCCCGTTTGTCTCGCCTCAGTATTGCCTAATGAAAATAAATAAATTCATGGATGTATGAAATTACCCCAATCTCCCCTATTGCAAAAAATAAAAAAAGCTCAATAAATGAAGTCCAATTATTTATAAAATGTTAGAAAACCACAAACCGATTTACAATATTCGAAAATACTGAGTTATTCGAAGTTCTATTCGAAGATATATCAAAGTTACGATTGCAAGTTCGTGTGTCTAGTCAAGACTACCCAAGTAGCAAAATAAAGCCGACTTATGTTTATTTTATTGTATGATCAAAATGACGTGTAACGTTCACGTTATAATGGGGTAATTAATACAACAAAATTACGATAAATTTCACTTTATTCCATTTTTTTTAAATCAGTCAGAAAATACTCATAGCACTGTCTTAAAATGTCTAGGAACAAGAGTAGTTTTTCGTTAATAATCGTAACCCAAAGCAACGGTTCCATTAGAATTCCAAAAGAACTGTGAAATAATGTTCCAGGCTTTCAACTCTCAAAGAACGAGGCAATAATTTTAAAATCAGTAGTTCAAACACATTAAATTTTTCGCAGCTTTTCTTCTTTTACATGACGAGAATACCATCTACAGATCTACCGTAATTTTAAATGAGATTATTTACAATCTGATTTTACAATTTGTTGACCTAAGCCACAAAATTTAAATTGAAGACAATTATATTTAAAATTTAAAAAAAAAACGAATTATACTACAAATTATAATGCTATTATGCCTTTATAATCATAAAAACACTTGTACAGATTAATGTAGATAATGAAGTATATCCTGGATAACCGAGAAAAAGTAGACTAGTAATCGCGATTTCTAGAACTTACGATTTACTGACGTAAATATTTCCTCAAGAACATTACGTGTATACGTGTTCTAAGTAAATCATTTAAAGAACTGAGGTTTATTTTTGTCTAATACTGGCCTTTTTATTTGTTTTCAGCTTACCTAAAGTCATTCGGGATTCGGGTGCTATTACTTCGGGTGAAAATGACGTAATATTGAGGTAAGTGAATGACTAGAGCTTGTGGTATCCTACGAGTAATATAAAACCATTAACCCTTTAAGGACGATTGAATTGTACTGTATTGTATCTACTATCTCATAGCCATCAACAAATACTCAGAAATAACCTACCATTTCTTGCGGCCATCACCATCTTAGTGTTGCTTTGTAACCTTCAAGGTAAAACAATAGTTAACCTTTTCTTCGGTGGTGTGTTTCGATGGTTTTCGGGGTTACGCTCTTGGAAAATTTTGATTTATTATTACAAGTTCGTCCGTGGCAAGATTGAAGGCTTAAATTTAGTAACTCTTTTGTAATAATTTAAGAATCACTGGTGACTCAATTTTTTTTTCATTACAACTATATAAAGCAGAGGTGTGCAAGAACCGTTTGCAATCGAACAAACGTCAAATGAAACTTGTACATCAATGGTCAAAACGCTACCTGAACATACTTATTTTGACGCTTATTCGGTTTCAAACGGATCTTACACACCCCAGATCTAAAGATATGTTTTCTTCGGAATAGTTATAAAAAAAAGTTTTCTAATCTCTATTTTTTGAAACTCTCGCCCGTTTAGCGTGAGTCTGAACCTTGGTCTGAACTGACAGTTTACTCAAGTCTAAGTTTAAATACAATCAATAGTTCTCTGCCATAATCTCTTCTATAATTCATAAATTTGACTCTCATTCCTCTCGTTTAGTTATAATCTTCCCGATTTGATAGCTCTCTCTCTGATTAAGGTTTTTTGTGTACCGATGCGAAGGTATATCAGAAAGAATTTACCTAAAACTCGTTGGAAGTCTGAACGTTTAAACTTAAAATTGACGAGTTACACAAAAGTGAGCAAGTTCACGAAAAGGACATTTATTTTAATGACAGTGCAACTAAAACGTTCTGCCATTCGGAAATTCCACAAAAATACACAAAAATTTACTTTTTGGAGCAAACGTTTAAACACTGTTATTGATATTATATTGACGATTCAAGTGTCAAGAATACCGAAATTCTAAATCCGATAGATTTTCGAATAGGTTTGGCTTGGCTTTTGAGTGATTTTGTCTGTTTGAAAGGTTATTTCAGAACGGAACCATTGTATTATATGTGGAGCTCAGACGCAAAATGACACATATCCTATGCTTTAGCCATAGGATATGTGTCATTTTGCTTCTGAGCTCCACATATACACTACAGAGTTTAAGCCTACCTGAAGTAATTTGAATGACATACGCGTGACATTTTCATGACCAAATTTGTACATTGTAAGATTTTGTTACTTAGGTATTTTGTTGTATTTTCAAATTAATCGTTGACTGTCTTGTCTTTTATGAGAAATTATATCTAGACGATCTAGACTGGTCTATAAATTCTGTTCTATTCTATCTTTTACAGTCTTTGGGATCATAATACTTTATTTTTTAAAAGATGTTGTATGATCTATTCTTATAGCATTTTTGATTAAAAATTTTAAAAACAGCAAATAATGGGGTTATAAGGGAGGACTGAGGTTTAGAATATGATTGACAGGATACATCGGGGCAGAACTAGACAGGGGTACAATTAGACAATGGGGTGTTATAGTTTTCCTTAGAAAGAATATTGAGCGAACTACTATTTTTTTCAGAGTAATTAGGGTCGAATTAACACATGTTCGGCAGGGAACATATATTGGCAATTTCATCAAAGTATTGAAATTTATTTGTATCTAGTAAAATCTAAATAATATGTTTTTTCACTAATCTACCTCATCCTGTGGGTATAGGTGTTCAAGTTTCGTGTCATAAATGGTACAAAATAGGGAAGCAATTGGTGTTCCTTCGACCCTAACTACCTAGCTTTTCATCGAAATGTTTTTTGTCTGATTCCTACATGTTTTTCACAATTTATAGACAAAGAAAAAAATATTTTCAGGCTAATTCTTTCTCGATCTCTCTTATTATTCAATTAGTTAGTTGTGACTAATATTAAGACGGCGCGGTGGACATTAGCTGCATAACGTTTTTTAATATATTTATTATGCCTCCTTGTCTTTTCCAAGAGAATAACATCTCAAAAGCAATTATTGAAATAAATAAACTAAAGTTAACTTCCTTAACTTTTCATAGTCGAATTATGTAGGGCCCATGCCAATGTCAGAATCAGTATCTCAATCCGTTTGGCCGCTATATTCAAGATTCCAAAATATGATTTATAGTCAGGTAGGGCTTGCATAAGTATTTTATTGTTGAGGTATTTACATACAGTATTCTCCCCTTTCGAATTCGAGCAATAAAAATCATGTGAAGTGTATTTGAAATTGAGAAAATACCATTTTTTTCCAAGTCATCGTCTTCATGAAATAACAGATTGCTTTTTTCCAAGTCAAGTTCTTGTTTTCATCTTCAACATTATACCCTCATACTTTGTTGAGACTGATCTTGAAGAAAACTTTGCTCTTGCCTGTGGCAAAAAGTATATATTCTTAAATTTTTGTTCCCCATCTTTTGCATGAGTCACAAGAATGGCTCAAGTGAAGGATGAAAAAAACCGTGTGAGACTCCATGGCAAGCATTAAGGTATGAGGGATGTATGCTTTCTTAAGGGATCAATTTTGGCTTCATTTTTCATTCGCCATAATCGGAAAATATGTCCTTATTAGCATTTGAAATTCAGAATTACCTCAAATTGTATAGAATAAACAGTATGTGCAGAATTAATTGTGATTTAAATGGCTGAGCATGAAAGAGCAAATGTAAAATTATGCAGTGGCAACCTTCACGGAAAATCCATTTTAACTACAAGCATATGAGCCAGATAAATGAGTAAAGCCACGGAGTGGAAAAGTGCCCGAAAGAAAATTGTATTATTTTATTTACTTTAGGTTTCTACTTGATATTCTATACAATGTAAGTTGGTAAGGGCAAAAGTTTTCTCTATCTCCCCACACACAAAACATTATTATACTATGTTGCCCAATGCGACAACTATATCTTTCAGAAAGAAAAGCGCCACAATTTATCAAACAAATTGCCACTGGTTAGCTCATATCTTTCATAGAATGTTTTTTTTTTATTCTTCCTCCTGCCCAGCCATTTCTTAAGCACCACTCACGGTGTGATTTAACAGGGACATCCCAACACTGCATGAAATTTTAAATATTCACCATTTTCTGTGACTTCACTATTGCTCCGGCAGATATATATTGTCTTCATTCATTTACGACTTGGTCATAATTTTAAATTCTCAGCTGGAAATGCTGGGAAATCTCCACGGAGATTTTTCTATGCAAAAATTTGCTGGAAAATACACTCACTGACACATTTATATTTGCACTTTTGCTGATTTATATCACAGCATGTGGTTTCTCATTTAAATTATGCTGTCATGAATATTTTTTGATAGAAATTTATTGCACTTTTTGCCCAAAAGACAGACACAAGGATTAATGCAATCCTGACATTTTATTCGGAAAATTTTAATATTATTCATTTTATTTGTAATCAAGAACTATAAAGTTTTTTGGGATTTGAAAGCTTGGTTCTGCTGATAGCTTTAGGAATCTCATTTTATTGGCTAAGAATCTTTCAGTGCAATAACAAACGTGTGAGCTTCTCTCTTCCGTCGTTATGTGTAGATTGGCGCTAGTGTCTAGTGTATTCAAATAAATGCGGATAACTTTGTCTTCCGCGAGTGATTTTGACCCCATACTGTACGTAAACTTGTCTTTAATTGTAATGTTTAAGAACGGTCCTCACCGATCATACATGGTAGATCGGATAGATAAAGACCATCCTTAAGTTCTAGAATTAAAGAAAAGCTTACGAACAGGAGAGGGTCAAAGTTTCCCACAGAGGACAAAGTCACCCTCATTTACGGTATGTGTAAAATTTTAGCACTATCTTTATGTAAAATCGTAGATTGTAATATTTGAAGAGGTTGTATCTACTTCATTTTTAGTTGTTTATCTCGTTTTAGTGCTAAAAATACGTGGAAAATAGTTAAAAATGTTATGGGACATGATTTATTGTCAAAACAACAACGAATTTTTAAGGAAACTGAACGAAAACACATGTTTTTTTTCTTGCACATTACCAAACTTTAAATCCGTTTCCTTGAAACTACGTTTCCAAACGAAACAAGTCGTAGAAGTTGCTTAGACAGTAGAAAATGCTTCGTAAAATTGTTCGTAAATGTTTCTAAATTTCTGAGAACTCAAGAAATGCTCGTAAATTGTATGCCCGGTATATCCAACAAAACAGTTCGCAAAAGTATGTACTTTTTACAAACATTGTTCGTTACATGATCACTTGTCGACCGTTTTTTTTTTCTACAAACATTTGTTTGTACGTTTTTTGTTTGTTTGGCAAAGCTTTACGAACAAATGACACACATTTTCAAACCTTTTTTGTGCATTGACGGTCCTTTTGGACTTTATTTCCACAATGAAGTATCAGACGTCCTTTATTTGTTTTTTAAACATTTCTTCGTAAATGTTCGTCAACAAATAGAAATAATGTTCGTAAAATTTTGTCAATTGTTCGTAAAGTTTTACCAGTATAACAAACAATGCGAACAAAAAAGTTGCGAACAATGTTTTGTGAAAAATTACAAACTTTTACGAACTTTTTAGTGAATTACAAAATTCACGAGCATTTCGTATGTCCTCTGTAGGCCCTGTAGGAATGCACAAACATTTACGAACAATTTTACAATTTTATTTTTTCTGTTTAGATAGATTTTCTGAAGAAGTACACACAACTATTAAGATTGATACACTATTAATGTTTGAGAACGTTTTTATACCATTGTATAAATCCGTTAAAATCGGTGCAGAAATGGATGAAAAAGAGAATTTCTGGAAAACAGAGTTCATAACGTGGTTTTTTGCCTAAAAATTGCAGTAAAATGATTTTTTGGCGCAGGAGTTTTTCAAAGGGTGAATGAGTGTTTCTCAGAGCGAACCGTGAACGGCGATCGACAAAATTGCGCCGATCTGGAGGAAAAAATCGAACGATTGGAACTATGCTAAGAAATCGCCAGATCGGCACAATCTTGCCAGTAATTGACAGATCGGCATGTTGAACATGCCATCTTCATTAACAAAAATCGGCAGATCGGTACGATTTCAGCGAAGAATCGACAGATTTAAGTGTCAGTTTCCTCTTGACAGATCGGCACTCGAGTGAACCGTGATCGGCACAGTTATCTACCCCTTAGATTTTTTGCAATTTTTCGAGAAAACTCTTGTTTTTGCATTTGAAAATCATTTCTTTGAGGGAATAATCTTTCAAGAACTATTCTCCTCATATACCACTTAATTTAAGCATTCAACAAAATATAACCCCTTATCGACAAATTCTGTAAAATTTTACACAATTATATTCACAAAGCTTTTCAAGAAAGTTGTAAAATATAAAATTTTTGAAAAATTCTAAGAATTACACAATAAAAAATAGTTCTTCTACAACGATATTCGTTGTAAATAAACGTAAATATTTTATTCTAAAACATCTGTAATTTTACACAGAATTTATACAAAAAATACAAGAAGTTTATATTTCACATTTTCTCGATGCAAGTATTTGTATAAGTTTACAACACTAATTATGTCAAAAAATTAAACGTACTATGATTATCGTTATTATTATTTTCACTCCGCAATTATTACACATTGATTATAGTTTTTCAGATCAGTATTGTTTAACATTTTGTGTTTTTCAACCAAAGTTGTTGAATTTTCAACAAAAATTGTGTAACACGAATTGAATTTCAACTTAAAGCTTATACTTCCGTCGAAATGGTTTTGTGAAGTCGCGAGTATTTTATGAGAGCGTCTCGCGTAAGGAAGGATTCCGAGTTCAAGAACTAAAAACATTCAAAATAAAATATTAGAAATTAATAACTATCTAAAAATGCTAAGAAATATGCAGTTGTCGGGGCTTTCACTAGTAAAAATAAAACGATGAAATGACAAAAATTTCAGTGTTTCAAAAGATGATATATACTCCATCATTTTGAAACAATGATTTTCATCTTTTGTCAATAGATGACCAACCATCTTTTTTCAAACACTAAAATCATCTTTTGGAAACAATGGAATATATAGCATCTTTTGAAACACTGATTTTCAGCGTTTGACAACAATGATTTTCGGTGTTTTATAGGATCAAAATTTTGCATTTCATTGATCAAAATACTGTTTTTCAACGTTTCTGAACAATGTTTTTCTGTGTTTTATATCATGAAAATTTTGCACTTCATTGTTCGAAACACTGTTTTTCAGTGTTTCAGAACAATGCTTTTCACCGTTTTACATGATGCAAATATTGCATTTCATTGTTCGAAACACTGTTTTTCAGTGTTTCTAAACTATGCTTTTCACCGTTTTACACGATGAAAATATTGCATTTAATTTACTGGAACACCGTTTTTCAACGTCTTAGAAATTTATTTGATTATGAGACGCTGTTTCCTCGCTTTTCAATAGAAAATATTTATTTTTAAATTTCATGCTTCAAACTTGGTACTTACATGCAAGCTGTCCCAAACTACCCAATTTTATTTGCTTTGCTCAAAAATATTTCGGACACGAAATAAAGGGCGTATAGGATGGTATCTCGCGCTTAAAGTTTTCCAAATGTAAAAAATGCTATATCTTCGGAACATGTTGAGGTTTTTTTATTGTTTTGTTCTTTTTTAAGAGATAATTTTACTATATTCAAGACTATATTTTTGATTTTCAATATCATCGCTTGCATTAGCTATCCTAACTTTCTCATTACTTAATACGCAATTATTACAACATTATCGAAATACACAGACTATACAAGAATTGCCGGTTAAGTGATCAGTAAGTTACGACAATCGCTCATTCATGCAACGATATTTATTTTATTTTTTGTAATATCCTTCTATTTTTTTGGAATATAAAAAAGTCTCAAATTTGCCAGACAAAAAAGGATATTTGGAGCTTTCAATTTTATACTTAATTTTATTCGGCATTGAATAAACGAGCAGTAAAAAGTCAAATTTGCTCAGCAAAAAAATCGAAATGATCAGTAAAAAATAAAAAAGGGCAACAAAAAGTTAAAAAGATCAGTAAAAAAATAAAAGAGCAGTACTTTATTAAAAGCGGTCAGTGAAAAATGAAAAGTGGTCAGCAAAAAATTAAACATGATCAGTAAAAAGTAAAAGATGATCAGTAAAAAACAAAAAGTGGTCAGTAAAAAATAAAAAGTGGTCAGTAAAAAATTTAAAATGAGCAGTAAAAATATTGAATTTGGTCAGCAAAAAATTAAACATGATCAGTAAAAAAAAGTGATCAGTAAAAATAAAACATGATCAGTAAAAAGTAAAAGATGATCAGTAAAAAACAAAAAGTGGTCAGTAAAAAATAAAAAGTGGTTAGTAAAAAAAAAATAAAAATAAGCAGTAAAAATATTGAATTTGGTCAGCAAAAAAATAAAAATGATCAGTAAAAATATTCAAAAAAGCAGCAAAAAAAATAAAAGTGATCAGCAAAAAATTAAAAGTGATCAGTGAAAAATAAAATATGGTCAGTAAAAAATAAAAATGAGCAGTAAAAAATAAAATTTGATCAGTAGAAAATCAAAATAGGTCAGTAAAAAATAAAAAGTGATCAGTAAAAAATAAGTGGTCAGTTAAAAATTTAAAATGAGCAGTAGAAAATAAAATTTGTTTAGTAGAAAATAAAGTGGTCAGTAAAAAGTTCAATAAAAAACAAGAAATTGAAAATATTCAACTCAGTAAAAAATTGGTAAGGAAAAATTAAAATGTGCAGTAAAAAATAAAATGTGGTCAGAAAAAATAAAAAATGGACAATAAAAAATAAAAAGTGGTCAGTAAAAAATTAAAAATAAACAGTAATTTTCTTCATTTTCAAGTGAAATTTCGCACATCTTGAGCCTAAAGCAGACTTTAAGAGGGTGTAAAGTATGACGCCTCTATCTCTCATAGTTTCCAAGGGTTTTCGGAATCTTTGCCTTTTTACATTTTGTTTTTTTTTTTTTCAATTTGTCTTTGGAATCTTTGTCTTCGGTAATCTTTGTTTTTTAGAAACTTTGTCTTTGGAAATCTTGTCTTTTATATATTTTAAACAAATATATTTTATTAAATAAAATTATGATATTACAATGGTGTTTTTTGATGTTTTTAGATACGACCTTCAGGGCAAAGGGAAATTTTCTGTGTTTTGGGAAATTTTTAGTTTCGTCCTTTGGGGCAAAGGGAAATTTTTAGTTTCGTCTTGGGGCAAAGGGAAATTTTCTGTATTTTGGGAAATTTTCTGTTTCTGGGAGGCTTTTAATTTCGTCCTTCAGGGCACAAGGAAATTTTCTGTGTTTTCGGAAATTTTTAGTTTCGTTATTTAAGGCAAAGAGAAATTTTCTGTGTTTTGGCAACTTACCAGTATCATCTGTCGGGGCAAAGGGTAATTTTCAGTTTTGGGAAATTTTTAGTTTCGTTATTTAGGACCAAGGGAGTATTTTGGGAAATTTTTAGTTTCGTCCTTTGGGACAAGGGTGTTTTGGGAAGTTAACAGTATCGCCTGTCGGGACAAACGGAAATTTTCTGTTTTTGGGAGGTTTTTAGTTTCGTCCTTCAGGAAAAAGGCAAATTTTCTGTTTTGTGAAATTTCTAGTTTCGTCTTTTGGGCAAAGGAAAATTTTCTGTGTTTTGGGAACTTATCAGTATCGTCTGTCGGGGCAAAGGGAAATTTTCTGTGGTTTGGGAAACTTTTAGTTTCGTCGTTTGGGGCAAATTTGAGAAAAAGGAAGTTTTTGTAAAGTTATAAAATGTGCAAAATGTGTTACAGACAAAATTTATGAAAATTGTGAAAAATGTATGAAAGACAAGATTGCCAAAGACAAAGTTTTCAAAAAACAAAAGTTACCGAAGACAAAGATTCCAAAGAAAAAAACTGGGAAAAATAAAAGCGTAAAAAACAAAATGGAAAAAAGCGAAGATTCCCGATCCCGAAGGAAATGTACCTCTATAAGCTGATTTAGGATTATCACTGGCTTAATTCTTCGTTGATAAATTTATATTTTTTACTGACCAATTTGAATTTTTTACTGACCACTTTTAATTTTTTACTAACCACTCTTAATATTCTACTGACCTCTTTTAATTTTTTTGCTGGCCTTCTTTAATTTTTTACTGACCACAATTAATTTTTTATTGTTTACTTTTAATTTTTTACTGATCAATTTTTATTTTCTACTGACCACTTTTGATTTTCTACTGATCAAATTTTATTTTGTACTGCTCAATTTAATTTTTTTTACTGACCATATTAGGTGAGAGTTTTTACAATCTCACCTACTTTTTATTTTTCACTGATCACCTTTAATTTTTTGCTGATCACTTTTTACTTTTACTGACCGCTTTTTATTTTTTGCTGACCAATTTTGATTTTCTACTGATCAAATTTTATTTTTTACTGATCAATTTTTATTTTCTACTGCTCGTTTTTAATTTTTTACTGACCAATTTGTATTTTTTACTGACCACTTTTAATATTTTACTGACCACTTTGAATTTTATACTGACCACTTTTATTCTTTTACTGACCGATTTTTATTTTTTATTGCTCGTTTTTAATTTTTTACTGACCGATTTTTATTTTTTACTGACCACTTTTTGTTTTTTATTGACCTCTTTTAATTTTTTGTTCAGCAATTTTTATTTTTTACTGCTCCTTTTTAATTTTTTGCTGACCACTTTTTAATATTTCACTGATCAATACGAATATTTTTACTGATCATTTTTAATTTTTTTGCTGACCACTTTTTATTTTTTACTCCTCATTTTTAATTTTTTACTGCTTTTTTAATTTTTTTTGCTACGCATTTTTAATTTTTTACTGACCATATTTAATTTTTTGCTGATTAATTTTTAATTTTTTACTGATCAACTCGAATATATCTACTGATCATTTTTAATTTTTTGCTGATCACTTTTTATTTTTTACTGACAAAATTTTACTTTTGATAAAATTTGATTTTCTGCTGACCACTTTTGACTTTTTATTGACCATTTGTTTTCTGCCATTTTATTTTATAAATATTAATTTAAGGCAAAAAACAAGTGGTCAGTAAAAAGTCAAAAGTGGTCAGCATAAAATCAAATTGGATCAGCAAATAATTCTAAATAATCAACAAAAATTTTCAATTTTGTCAGAAAAAAGTAAAATTTTGTCAGTAAAAAATAAAAAGTGATCAGCAAAAAATTAAAAATGATCAGTAGAAATATTCGTATTGATCAGTGAAATATTAAAAAGTGGTCAGCAAAAAATTAAAAAGGAGCAGTAAAAAATAAAAATTGGTCAGCAGAAAATTCAAAGAGGTCAGTAAAATAATCAAAGTAGTCAGTAAAAAATAAAAATCGGTCAGTAAAAAATTAAAAACGAGCAGTAAAAAATAAAAATTGGTCAGTAATGGCGTCTACACACTAGTAGAAATTTTTTAAAAAAAGGCATTTTTAAAAAAAAAATTCTACTAATGTGTAGACGACATATAAGATTAAAAGTGGTTAGTAAAAAAAAACAAATTTGTCAGTAAAAAATTAAAAGTGGTCAGTAAAAAATAAAAATTGGTCAGCAAAAAATTAAAAGCGTATAGTAAAAAATTAAAAGTGGTCATGAAAAAGATAAAAATTGGTCAGTAAAAAATTAAAAGTGCACATTCAAAAATTAAATGTAGTCAGTAAAAAATTAAAAATGGTCAGTAAAACATTAAATGTGATCAGTAAAGTATTAAAAGTGATGAGCAAAAAATTAAAAATGATCAGTAAAAAAATTGAAAAATCAGCAAAAAATTAAAAATGAGCAGTAAACCTCTTTTTGTTTTTACACTAACCACTTTTTATTTTTTACTGATCATCTTTTACTTTTTACTGATCATGTTTTATTTTTACTGATCACTTTTTATTTTTTACTGATCATGTTTAATTCTTTGCTGACCACTTTTCTTTTTTTACTGACTGCTTTTAATAAAGTACTGCTCTTTTTTATTTTTTTACTGATTTTTTTAAACTTTTTGCTGCCCCTTTTTTTATTTTTTACTGACCATTTTTTTATTTTTTACTGATCATTTCGAATTTTTTTCTGACCAAATTTGACTTTTTACTGCTCATTTATTCAATGTGAAAAATTAAAAATGAGCAGTAAAAAAATAAAAAATGGTCAGTATAAAATAAAATGTGGTCAGTAAAAAATAAAAAGTGATCAGTAAAAAAATAACCAATTTTTGATTTTTTATTGCCCACAGTTTATTTTTTTACTTCTCATATTTAATTTCTTACTGACCAATTTTAATTTTTTTCTGACCACTTTTTAATTTTCGCTGACCACTTTGCATTTTAAACTGATAAAATTTTATTTTTTACTGCTCATTTTAAATTTTTTACTGACCGTACTTTATTTTTCACTGATTTTCAATTTAATTTCTTTTTGCTGATCTTTTTTACTGATCTTTTTAAACTTTTTTGTGCCCTTTTTTTACTGACCTTTTTCTTACTGATCATTTTGAATTATGTGGCTGGACTGATCAGATGCGAATATAAAATTTTCTGTATAAACTTTTAACCCTCTAAGGACGATGGGATTACCGGTGACTCCGGTTACCCAAAAAGAGATATCTTTCCTACGCCCGTCTAAAGTTATGTTTCGCTCGCAGAAGTCACTAAAAATTATTTTTTCTGCACCCCCAATTTTCGATCTTCTTGTCCTTAAAGGGTTAACCTATAAAATTTTATATTAAGCTCACCTGAACCATCAGAACCACCTGAATCACCTGAAACCACACCATCATCTGCGAATTTATTTATCTCTTTCCGGTAGTGGTCTGGAAACCATCTTCAATCCCAGCAATGGTCACCTCGATAAACTACGTCGATGATCAATGTAATCTTCTTGATGATTTCTGACGGGGAATGCTGATCTCCAATCCTCCCCTCTCTCTCTTGTGGCATCTTGTCGTATGAGACCGCATAACTTTCAGCTCTCTGCAGCTTGAGCAGCTTACCTCCAGCACCCAGACTATCTTCCTTTGTAGTAGATTCCTTAGTACGGTGTCTTCATTTGTAGTTTTTGTCTGGCATCCAAACTAGATCCAATAAAATACATCTACAAGTTAATATAACCTCACTTTGGGCTTTCCGGGAACTATTTTTCCCACTCTCAGCCCAAAAACCTAGGCTCTGAGGGTACTTGTGATACGCTTATCACATGACTCCAAGAGGGTCAAGAGACTCCCTAGAGAACCAGACAGAGGAGGATAGGGATGAGGACAGAGTATCTTACTTGACAAAATTCCTCCCTGGAGGAGCAATTTCACCAGCACACATGCATTTTCTGATTGTCTTGGTACCAGTTGCAAGATGACACAATTTGTCCTGAGATCGAGATGACGCAGGATCCGGAGAAGTCAACCAGCCTCATATTGGAGTCTTTTGATGCATTTTTGACAGCCACAAGAGTCAAGGGATGTCTTTCACTTTTCACTGAACACCAACATCCCTTTCACACCATCACTATCACTTCCAACGCACTTCACGAACGTAGGGCATCTCCAAACAACTTTTGGTGGAGAAATTGTGCCCATTTCTTTATTTTTCTGCGACAAATTGCACAGACAAAAGAAAGACATCACCGCACTGACGCCATTTTCTTTGACAACTGACATGTTTGTGATGTGTCAACCACTGATATTTGTAAGCGATGTTTTTCAGTGTTTCAATAAATGAAGTTGCACGAAAAATATTACCCGTTTTACAAACAAAATAGAGCAAATTTAATAAATAATTCATGCTTAACCTACTTTTTGGGACAGAGCAAAGGCAAAAAATGTGTAACCTGCTCAGTCCCACCAATTTTTCCCCAAGAAAAACCCGTCTGAAAATATTAGTAATTTTCAGTGATTTGAAAGATGGTTTGAATGTATGTAAAATAAGTGACGTTTTTTTTCAGTGTTTCTAATAGATGAAATGACGAAGACTTTTTACTCGATTTTCTTGTGGAAAATCGTGAAACGTTGCAAGATTTTGTTCTCAGAATACTCTTTAGATCTGAGCAAAAAGTTTTCTACAGACATCTGATAGAACTTATTGTTAAATCTGAAAACACTTTTCAGCTTTTTGAATAAATGACATATCATCAATTGGGAAACACTGAAAATCAGCTTTTCAAATCAATAAAAAATAGACGAATTTCGATCAGCTTTCTCAAAAGATGACCGATCATCGTTTTATTTTTACTAGTGTTTGCCCTGAAAGATTCTTTAGGGAGACCAAGACTTATCGTGGCCAATTTCCCGGCAGCTACTCGTTCTGTACCTCCATTCGAAGTCTTCCAAGCCATGTTATACTGTCAGACTGACAGTGTCTCCTGTCAATCAAACCCCCACACAACGGGCTACTGTACACAGAACTTTAGAATTAACGTTCAGTTTAATCTTGACATATTTACAACGTCCAATGCAATTAAAAACAAAAAACAAAATTGCTAAAAAACTTCTTTTAAATTCCTGTTCTAATTCTTTCGCAGTGGAAAATTAATGTTTCATTTTTCTATCGTTTTTGTGTGGATCGGCGCTAGTATCGGTAGCTGAAATTGAACAAACAACGTTAAATAGAAATCAATAGAGCTTCTTAGAAAACTACTCAGGAATTATTTATTATCATTGTCAGCAGAAGAAGTAGAATGTTTAATTTTTCCACCGCTGTTGAATTGATTGATACAATTACAAACAATTCAAATTAAATGATATATATAAGCAGGATTCAAAGCTTATAGATTGTTAGTCAGCTCATTAGAAATTGTTTAGATCTGCTAAAAACTTAAATGTATCACTCTCAAAGCCGCTTTTGTATGATTTGTAGCCAATAGAGTCAGCTTAAATTGTCTAAATATTTAACAAAGTGCAATTGAAAGCGATTGAAATAAAGTTTTCCTTTGACATTGCAATTTGACTTTAGCCCGGAAAAGGGGCTAGAAAATAAAGTTTTGTCCACCCAGCAAGTGACAAGCATAGAGATTATTTTCTTAAATAAACGTGTAGGAGCACCCAAATCAATGTTTGATCATTCGTACAGAGAAAATTTACATAATGTACCCAGGAAAAGCCCTTGAAGGGAGAAAACATACAGGTCCCGTGTATATTGGGATTCCATTTAAAATGCGCACTTACATACGGTTGAAGGAAATGGTGTTGAGAATAATGTCCTTATTTCTCCTCAACCCTCTCTCCCTTTTTTAACTTTTCCTGGAGTCCCTCCTATTCTCGGGTGCTGCGAGAAAAACCCCTCAATATTGTACTTGGCTTAGCGCCAGTTAGTGGAATGTCTCTATTTTAAATAAATCAGCGTGTTGCAATGTGTTTTTTCGGTGGTACTTGGCAGAGAAAAAGAAAATTCCTTCATCGTTTCACCACCAATCAGTGTATATCTCATTGCAATTTTCAATGTATTTCGACGATATCGAATGTGAAATATTCTTGCAACATTATTACTTTTATCTCTCAACTCTCCGGCAATATGGTTCATTTTTACTGACATGATTTTTTGTTGGTGAACCGACTAACCGAATATACAAAATGTGCTTAGAGTACACTGTAAAAAACCTACATTGATATATTGCACATAATTATGATCAAATATGATATACAATATTGCCTGGTTATTAATTTTTTGTGTATTTGAACACAGATTACGATGTGGGCTTGGATACTTGCTATGAATTTATAGAATTTAGTACCATATCGGTCAATTGTCAGTCAAATGTGAGTCTTCATTTGACCATCGTGGTAAGAAATGCCTGTTCAATGTCAGTCAAATGTGAGTCTGCATTTGACTGTCACGATACAATGTCGGTCAAAAGTCAGTCAAATGTGAGTCTTCATGTGACTGTTTTAGTAAGAAATGCCGGTCGAAAGTCAGCCATATGTGAGTCTTCATTTGACTGTCAGAGTTCGAAGTGCCGGTGAAAAGTCAAATGGGAGTCTTGAGTGTTCTGGTGTGAAGTGCCTGTCAAATGTCAGTCAAATATGTGTCTTCATTTGACCGTTCTAGTACGAAATGCCGGTCATAAGTCAGTCAAATGTGAGTCTGCATTTGACTGTCATAGTATGAAGTGCCCGTCAAAAGTCAGTCAAATGGAAGTATTGACTTGACTGTTCTGGTACGAACTGCCTGTCAAATGTGTGTTTGATATTACGAAATGTCGGTCAGAATTCAGTTAAATGTGAGTCTTCATTTGACTGTCGTAATACGAAATTTCGGTCAAAAGTCAGTCAAGTGTGAGTCAACATTTGACTGTCGTGGTACGAAAATTTGATCAAATGTTAGTCAAACGTCAGTCTTTATTTGACTTTTATGGTACGGAATGCCTGTCAAATGTCAGTGAAATGTAAGTCTTCCTTTGGCTGTCACGGTATGAAGTGCCGATCAAAAGTCAGGAAATTGTGAGTCTGCATTAAATCATCTCGGAATCATATACTATTAAGTTTGTGAGCTACAATAGTAAACTAGTAAAAAATGCCTTGTCTGATTCATCTCATTTATTCTGGGTAAAAAAAATCCCTTTAACGTTGGTCCTTTGAAATTAGTAAGCAATAATCCCCAACCCAAAACTAAATCCGCACTTAAATTCTTCATCCATAACATTTTATTTGTGCTAAAATTCAAAGTTTATTTCCATGTATTATAAAATTTAATAATTCTTTCTGTGACTATGGAAAAAATGAAAGTCAGAATTCCGAAACAAAAATTATTCTAATATTGTTGAATTAAAATTGTTCACAATTAATATATTATATTTACAAAACATTTTTGTAAAGCTAACATGACTATGTGTGTTGTACACATATTTATATTACACTTTATTATTTATTTTCAACTTGAACAAATTGAATTAAATTATATTTTATTAAATAACATCTTAAGTATTTTGTTGCAAAATTCCAAAACGAATTCTATTCATTCATTCATCCATTTTCAACAGCTTATCCCTATTCTATTTTTTTTATAAAAATTATAATAATTATGATCTGAATAATATTAACTTCCCAAGAATTTTCTCTAATTTTATTAAAAAATGTGGTATATATAATTTTTGGTAATAATTAGTATTTCTGGAAGTAGCTTTTTTAGTGTACAATACAAAGCTCCAATTGTCCCACTTTTTTTATGACACATTGAAAATTTCCATAAATTATTGTTCTGTTGAATGTTTAATCGTATTCAATGGTGAATGTCTATTTGTTACGTAGCCAATACTTAATCATAATTGCCAATTATGTTCATGGTAATGTAAAACATTTGCATATTTGTCATGTTTGTTTCTCCAAAATGAGAGAGAGTGTTCCTGGTCCAACATATTTTCCTTATTTACAATCCAACTACCACTAGTCCAAGTTGAATCAGGAACACAAAGGAAATTGCATTTATGGTGCTGTAGACAATGAATTCTGGCCATTGCATCAAACAATATGCTGAGGAAATTCTCTCACTCAACCGCGTATAAAGTCATCATTTTGATCACCTTCAGCACTAGATTATACGACAATCCGTATGCAATGCAAATTGGACTGGGATGAAATTGTTTCCTTAACTTTAAACATGCATCCCCTATATACCATGTTTCACTAGCACATTCGTTGAAAACAACATTGAGGACATAAATGAAAATAATGTTTTGTTCATTTACTGGTAACATAGCTTTCAATCTCCTGAGGATTTAATATGCAGCTCAATATAAAATTTATTATTGCAATATGGGATCTCGATATGAAAAGTGTTATTACCGTTAATGGTGGATATTTAATGTTGTGAAAATACATTTCGGTGTGAATTAACCACTTACATTATTATTTTTTCAATCACTTTTCATACAATAATCCCCAGATATCAAACACATTATTGCTCGACCACAGAGAGAACATCATATTAATAATATCGTTCTTGCCGTTTATCTGTTAGTTATTGACTACACTTATTGGTCAAACGGTGTGAGATTGTGAGTTGGGATATCTAGTTTCTGGTTTCATTTTCTTCTATTTATTTGTTGAATTTATAAGGTTTTTATTCGTTTTAGAGGGTATACTATTTAATTTATTTTGATATAATGGGCTTTTTCCATTTTGTACATTGTTCAGTTTACAATTTTTTATTCGGATTACAATGTGAATAAGAAATATGTCCCTTCAAATGCTTCAATCCTTTGAAACGGGCGGGACTCGAACCTCGAACTCACAACTATGGAAGTCGAGTCAGGAGTAGACGCACAGTAACAGATGGAAATATAGGACATCAATAAATTATTGCAATTGTTATTTATTATGAATTATTTAGTAATCCCGCCATTTCTAAAATAATCTTACGTTTTCTAGCACATTTTATATGAAAAAATGTACGTTTTTTTGGAACCAGAAAGAGTATTATTTATTGTCATGGTTATAATAATTATAGTACTATTAGATATTGTTATGAATATTATTACTATATAAATATTATTATTATTATTTTGAATCCTGAGCAATGCCCAGTGATCGCGCTCACTCCTATAAACAGTTCCGAAAATATGTTTATGAAACAAAAGTTATTGTTCGTTGATCATCCGAGATTTATCTTGTGTTTCCAAAAAAAAGCTATAGCATTTGGGGGTTTATTTTAAAAACCTTAAATTTTTTAAGGGCTCTTCGCAACGATATTTTAAATAAATTATTTTACAGTAGAATTTATTGAATAATGAAAAATTAATTTAAGAGTAATCTGTCACTTATCAAAGTATTGCACATTTAAAAATTCAATGGATTTTACTCTTTACTCAGAAAAAAAAATATTTCGAAAAATTGTTCGTTGTTCGTAAATGTTTATGTATTCCTATTGGTGACCTATGAAATGCTCGTAAATCGTATAACTCACAAACAAGTTCGTAAAACTTCGTATTTTTCCACAAACATTGTTCGTAAGATGATTGTTTGGTGAACATCTTGTTTTACTTTTACAAACATTTGTTCATATATTTTTGTTTGCCTGGCAAAAATTTACGAACAAATGACAAAATTTTACGAACATTTTTAGTGTGTTTACGAAAAACTGTTTGTAAAAGTACAAAAAATGCTCATATGATCATTTTACGAACAACGTTTGTGAAAAAAGTAGTAAAAATTTTACGAACTTGTTTGTGGGTTATACGATTTACGAGCATTTCGGAAGTCCTCAGTATAAATTCACAAATATTTACAAGCAATTTAAAAAAAAATTTCTGTTTAGATAATAATCACTATTTTTATAACAATTCAAAAAAAATAGACAGGATATTCGCCTAAAATTTAAATAAAGCAAGTATTACTATGAAGAAAAGACTCTAGAGCATATTTAAATATTTAGAAATATGACTAAAATCTATTCCCATATAACACAATCGAGATGAAGCATTCCACAAAGTCTTTTCCCTTTGTATCTTTGTAACGTTCATTTTTATCGAGTTTCGAAAAAGAGAATAAATTGAATTGATATTATCAACACACTAATTATTGTTCTATATGAGCCAAAAATATTGTCGGAAATTTTTAAAAGGAAATTTTACGTATATTAAATCGGAGATAGTTATTAATTTTAATGAAGCTAATTGTCGGTATTTTTCCCCTCTATATTAAGAAAATATTTATTCTACATTCTTTACGAAGTGATATTATTACCCTTGGAAAAAATAATTGGAAATGATAAATTAAAAAAAAATGATGTTAGTAATTTATTTCCTATTTAGTACAAGACTATTTAAAAATAAATTACTCTTAATTTTTCAATCTGACTAAAAACATTTGATTTTTTTGTTTTCAAATTATCAATGACAAACTTAGAGAAATTGTAAATTTGCAATGGATGTTTAGTGTCTTGGGGACGTATTTTGGTTATCTTGTGACTTAGTCGTATGACTTTCTCATATTTGAGTTTCTAAGAAAACCAGATGTTGCTTTTGAATGCTAATTTCCAGGTTCAATTTAGCATACTTGGGAGAAGTGTCATTCGACGAATTAAGTACAAAAACTTTTCACGTACTGTGATTCAGCAGATCGTGAGAACTGTCTGACAAATGTCATCAGAGACATTAGTCATACGATTATTTTTCTGATATATTAATCTTAACGTATGTATTTCAAAGTGTAACTTTTAAATCATATTTCAAATTAAAGAACAAATTAGGGTTGCGGTACTCTGAAAAAAATGTTTTGTCAATTAACAAGACAAGTTTGTAAAAAGAATGTTCTTCCATACAGAATATGGAAAAGTTTTGTCAAATTGGTATATAACATCATTTTGACAAAATATCAACAAAATCCATTTGTTCGTTTAACAAGACATTTTTTCAGAGTAGGACTTATGGCCTTTCTTTACTAATTGCCTTCTCGCTAAAATCTTAAGCTTTTGTCAGAAAATGATTTCAAAAGACCTCGAAATTAGGAATTTTTGATGTGTTACAATAGAACATCATATTTTTTAGTTTTCGTACTCATTTTCTGACAAAACTTGCGACGAAGCTATAAGTCATGCCGCAACCCTATATGACTTTTCTTACTTCGAAACTCATCAGTGACACTTGTCACAAGTCTGCTGAATCGACCCCTTGGAGTCAGATCCTGTTCAAAAGTGAAGTCAAATCTTACATTTTAAAAGCAAGAGAGGCTCCTGTATTCCAAGAGTACACTTTTAGAAGTCAATTCCTCTATCAAGATTCCAACTGTCTCAATTTGAAAGTCGTGAGTTACTTCCCCTCTTTAGAGTGACACTGCAACAAGTTATTTGGGGTGAGGATGAGTCAGTCTTGGTTTGACTGCGAGATGGGGAGTATCAAACTCTGGATTCCTGGGCTACGGAGATCGGATAAATGGTTACTCCAGGGCCCCGTAGGGGAATTCTGCAACAGAATGACAATGTCATATGACAAATTTAAATTTTTGCGTGGTAATTTAGGAAAAATTAATCGTAAATCCAATTCATATCAGTTACAAAAAGCTAAATAGACCTCTCTGGAATGGCCATTTGATGCTCACTTTGCCTTAATGTTGTTCTGCTCCTGAATTTACTACAAAAAATTTGTCATATGACATTGTCATACTTTTACAGAATTCCCCTACAGAACGTCACACTGATTCTTATGTCTCGATCCGAACTCTTATAGAGCGAAGGAAGATCATTGCTAGCGCTATAGTCCCTACTTCTAGTATACAATTACCTACTCTCAGCGCTCTCTTGAGGGAAATAGGGATTTTGGTGCTGCAAAAGTAAAAAGTGTCACACTGACAAATTCAGCGAGAAAAGTCATGTGCTTTATTTTGCTTATAGCAGGACTGATTTGTTTTTGAAAATCACAAGATAAATATAAAACTGTATTAAAATGTTCAGACTTAAAATTTTTGGTCTATTCTCATGAATAATTCTCATATGACAATTGTCATATTTCTGCAGAATCATCCTGCTTTTAAATTGAATTATAAAGTAAAATTTAAGTGAAATTTCACGGACCTACTCAAAAATTCTAATATATCGGACAATATTTTCAATTTCAGTGAAAATGTACTCAATTTGACGAGGTTTAGCAAACCTTGTTATAACTCATTTAAGACTACCAGGACTAAGTTGAAAATTAATAAGTTTCCGTGTGAAGCCCATTATCTGTTCTAAAGGATTACAATTCATGTGAAACTTTAACAAAATTATGCAATTTCTAAACAAATTTTAGTATAAGCTTCTCTGTATTGTTAAAATATCGCATAAATTTAATGAAGTCTGCACGGAACTAAAGATATTTGTTGCAGCTGCAAAAGCTGTCATTGTCTTAATCTCTTTCAAGTTTCTCGCATACCTCCATTGATTTCGTGACACTTAATAGCACTTAATCTCAACTATAAATTTCTTGAGAATCAGTAAGGTCTTGGGGTATGAGAATTTTGGCCCATTTTCACGCACATCCACTTCATTATCGGAACTCGCAGGAGATATAAAAACAAAAGTAAATACTAAAACCCTCGCGCGCCGGGTGGTACAAGAACATTGGATGAAATATTGTACTATAGCGATGGGAATTGGGGGTAGGAGTTAATACTCTACAACTTCTTTAATACTTTTCTCTATTGCTAGGGCAAAAGCTGATATGTAGGGGGTGTTGAAAAAAAAAGTGGTGAAAAAGAAGTGCTAAGTGTGGCTGATTAGTAAATCTTGACACGTAAAATAGTCTCGAAGTGCAACCAAATTGTTCTGAGTGGATGCTTGGATGGATAATGATCCATGTTAAGGCGATATTAAAGTTTTCTCTCAACACTTTGTCGGTGAATTCTTGCAGAGAATTTCTTCACCATGTCTTATTATACGGGGTATCACGCTGGGAATTTTACACTGAGAAAAATGATAATAGTATTTTCTACAATTTATTCTACTTAGATTTTTTTTCTAGACTAAAATTTGTATTATAAAACGGAAGAATTAAGAAAATTTAATCATACAAAAGCAGTAGAGGGATTCTGTAACGATATGACAATGTCATATGACAAATTTTCGTAGTTAATTCGGGAGTAGGACAATATTAAAGACCAGTTAGCATCGAATTGTTGATGCAACTTCCTACATGAAGCTCTTAGTAATTGATATGAATCTTATTTTTGATTATTTATTCCTAATTTACCACATAAAAATTTTTAAATTTCTCATATGACTTTGTCATACTGTTACAGAATTCCGCTGCAGGAAATACCACACTCATGCAAAGGAAATGGAAGAAACTGGACAAATAATCGGACTTAATTTGTCTTAAATTTTTAAATTCGTTTAAAATCGACCAATAGTAACAACGAATGATAGCGAATGGATTATAGTATTCGCTAAATTGCTCTTAATGAAATCTAAATTCACATTCTTTTCTCTTAAACGTTTTCCATTTATCGCTGCTTTTTGCACTCTTTTTATTCTGAATGTCAATTTTAAATTTGAAAGAGTAGGATAGTCATTTTCAAAAAATTTGAAAAAGAAAGATACTTGAATTTTGATTTCAAGAGATTTTCAGACTTAAAAGGTTTACCGAAGCCATTAGGTTTCAAAACCAAAAATTCCATGGTTTTGTCTTTTTTGGGATTGCTCAAAAACGCGTCGTGCAATTTTTCTAATTTTTAAATATGTTTTAGAGATGACCTAGGCGGACATTTCATACATATGCGAGAAGATCGTTGAACTATTCCTAATAACGATTTTTGAAGATCAAAGGTTAAAAAGATTCAAGAGAGTGTATTTTTCAACCGAATGGGGTCATTTCGGACTCGTTAGAAAGGTCTTTGAATTTCTAATAAATCTGAACCCTCTGAACCAGAGGTGTGCAAGAAACCGTTGAAACCGAATTAACGTCAAATGAAACATGTACGTCAATGGTCAAAACGCTACTATAACAAACTTATTTTGACGTTAATTCGGTTTCAACGGTTTCTTGCACACCTCTGCTCTGAACCTATTCCAGTCGGTTATGAACCGGTAATAAACCGATAATGAATCAGTTATGAACCAAAAAATAATTTTTATCCGAAAATCAATTGTATTACTTCTATGGTATTTTTGGTGATCTTTTGAGTGATTTATAAATCGGTTCAAGTTCAAACCCGTAACGAACCAGTAAACGTTCAAAAAAACGACGCGAAAGTACTTTTGTGGTACAAGGTCGAATTTTATTTTGAATTTCTTGAATGTCTAGCACAATTACAGACCAATTCCGATCTTATTTGATTTGGAAATGTTTTGAAATTACCTGTCGATAATACTCCCCAAGTAGCAAAATCTGACTTCCAAGATGAAATATTAGTTGGTATAACGTGTTGACTGAGTCATATCTGAGATTCTTATAAGTCAGTTGTTAGCGAATTAAACAGACTCTATCATCCTTCTACGAGTTTTATTTTACTTATTTTCACAATGAACTTTCACGTACGCTCTTTTTTCCATCTGTTTTCATTCAGTGATGTTCCGCTAGGTGCGCTGATGGCTCTCGATGTAAGCTATTATGAATTCAAATTTCCGTTAATATCAGTGTCTTTTTGGTCCCATAAAATCTCTTAATTTAAATAGGAAATATTTTTTAATATACATTGGAACTACAATTATTCAATGTAGGGTCGAATGAACACCTCTTCGACAGGGAACCCATATTGACACTTTTTCGATAAGGATAAGTGTTCAAGTTTCGTATTCCAAATGGTACAGAATAGGGTGTCAATAGGTCCTAACATGAGTTCTTAAAGAGTCAATAGGTCTTCCATTCACCCTAAACTGTTTTGGTATCTCACTTTTTGTGATCGTGAAACAAGTGTCAAGTAGTGGTCCTCGTCACAATGACTTTAGCACTTCGAAACTAAGCTCATATCTAATTTGATTGCTATCAAAATAGTAAATTTTTTGTCATTCTACTGACGTAGCATTAACCCTTTAACAAAAAAGGGACACCGGTGTCTTAAAAACAGAAACCATTTCTCTTTTTCGTTCCAACAAAATAAATTGTTCTTTTTTTGTTTTTGGGGCACCGGTCATGAAAGAGTCAAAGACGTTTTTACGACGTCTTCATGACCTACTGCCGTGCTGCGTGGGTCAAAGTCTCACCCACGCAGAATTTTCTGAAGAAGTTGGTAATTTTGAGTGCTTTATTTTTCTCGGTGTGGTATGTGCTTTGGGGGATGGATGGGGGTCGAAGGAAAGGTCGGGGTGAATGTGTTGACGGGTGAAGGAGATGAAAACATACACACCTAATTTTGGGGAATTTTTATGAATATTCTTTTGTCGATTTGAGGGGTGGATGTGGATGGTATTTTGGCTCTATTTGATAGTTTTTATTTCAACAAGACGAGACATTCTATCTCAAAAGGGATGGAAGGAGTTAGGAAAAAAACTAGCACCCTCTTCTTGCCTTTTTCGTTCTCGTTACACTTTAGTGTCTCTGCATCATTATCCTTTTTTTCTCTCCTCCTTCTCTAATATTAAATGTGTCTTTCAGCAATGGAGTTGTATCCATTGTGTTGTGCTGCCATTTGAGGCGCCTTCCAAATTGTCGCCTAACATTCTCATACGGATATCTTGTGTATATCAGTACAAAGCTTCACTCCTTATATATGAATGGGTAAATTGTATGTGTGTGGAATATAGAGAAATCCTATATATGTAATTTTTCCGGATTTTCTTTATCCCTTCTAATAGCACTGTTAAAGGTCTGTGAATTTTCTCCATGTGGTATAAGAAACGATTTTATTTGAGGTTCTTTCAGCACAATGCTATATTGCCGCACTTGTGGCAAAGGAATATTCTGTCTCACCCTGAGAAAAAAATATAAATATGTAACCATCGTATAATGCAATATTTGGTAAAGGTGAAACACAAATGATAAGTGGAAAAGAGCATTTTCGCGGGTTTATGGGGAAACATGCGGGTTGGGGAATTATCCTATTTGTTCGTTCACGCATATAAAAAGAAACACAATTGTGGGCTTTTTTTTTGGGAGATGGGGCAAAGCTTTTTATTTTCTATGGAATAATGCCTAACAAAATTTTCTATTCTGGATTTAGAGGAAATGGAAAAATACCTCATTTCCTTAATGGAAATTTATTGACAAAACTGCGGTATAAGCGCGATTTAAAATCTCTCTAAAATTGCACCAGAATGCAGAGTGTCCCATTTGTAGCGCAATTTAAATGTTTTTGAAAAAAATAATGAAAAGAAAAAAAGAAGCTAACGCTAAAGGTGTAAAAACGAAGTATTTAGCCCCTGTAAGAATATTGCTGAGAGATTCACTATAATTTGAAAATATTATATTTAAATTTTCTAAAATTTCCAACATTTCAAAATTTGATTATCACTGGTTTCGTAACAGTCCAAAAATGAATAGTTATGCTTTTATATTGCTCAAAATCTAAAAAGTATGCTTCAAAATGTCGGAAAGCGATTTTTTTTATTGTAAAATGATTCATTTTACAAAGTTTTAGATGTGAAATTTTTATGACAAAATGTTCCAATTTGGATAGAATTAAAAGACATAATAAAAAATAAGTCAGAAAAACAAAGATATAGTACGAAAACACAAAATTAAAAGCAAAATTGAAATCTTTCAAATTTTAATCTTGATGTGACAATCTTTCAAAACAATATTCTCTACTAGCACTGGTCATATACTGGTCATATAATGGTTATAAATTAGTCATGATAGTCCTATAATGGTAATATTATTGTTATAATACTTTGGATGATTTTTTATTAACTATTATTCTTTTTTGCCAAGCTAACCTTCAATATTACAAACAAATTTTTTTTGCACTGTTAATTCTCTTGATTGACAAAATTGAAATCCTTTAAATTTAACAATATTAAATCTTTAACTAAAAAAATTCAAATCTATATAAGTACTAACACTGGTCATATATTGGCCACTTAATGGTTATTAATTTATCATGACAGTCGTATCATGGTCATACAATGGTAATATTGTTGTCATAATTATTGTACTAATAATTTTAATTAGCTAATATTACTCTCTATAAGCTATTACTTTTTTTGTCGATCTACTTTCAATTTTGCTTTTAATTGACTTTTAATTAACTTAATTATTGTTTCCTAAATTTATTTTATTTTATTTTTTAAATTTATTAAAAAAATATTTTTTGGAATCCCAAGTAATTCTTTCAATTGATAAAATTTTAATCGTAATGCGACAATTTTTCTGAACAATATTGTTTACGTACACTGGTCATATACTGGTCATTGAAAGGTTATAATTAGTTATGCTCGTCATTTCAAGGTCATACAACGGTAATATTATGGTAGTATTACTTTAGAACTATTTTTTATTAGTTATCATATTTTATTAGGTATTAAAATTGCTTTTTCCAAGCTATCTTGGATTTTGGCATCTTTATAGAAAAGAGTGTGTAGTCGTTACTGATTCAATTTGTTAATAAGGTTCAAAAAACTGATTTTTAATATTTATTTAAAATTTACATCCGTATATCATAGAAATTCTCAACAATTACTGGTTATTAATTTCACTATGATTTATTTTATTTTATTCACTTTCTTGGATCTGGCTAAAAGCGGTTAATTCGTATTTTCAAAATTCATCTAAAAACTTCATATTTCCAACGATGATTGCATTAGAAGCAAAACATAATGTAATTAAACACTCTATCTCTTAAAGTTGATGAAAATTGCAAGCTCATTTTTCATGTGATTTAATTTTCATAAGCTTTTGACCTACAAAACCAACCAATTCGTACATTATCTAAATTGATGATGTACAATTAGGATCTTTTCTCATGCTTTATTTGCCAAAATATTCTCTTCTTTGGTTTTTCCGCCCCGTTTGACGGCGGAGTAAAAGCAGAAAAAAGACTCTGCATAATTAAATTATTCGTAATTGAATTTCATGAAATACCCAAAAATATCTCCTTACGCTTTTCATCAGTATCCTAGAGTTCATTTCTCTGGCATCGGATTAAAATTATATATATGGAGAAAATTGTGTGTGGAGGATGAATGCCTGTCGCAACTTTTGGCATTATTGTAGATTGTATTACATGGGAAATTATTCTGGAGTGTATACCATAGAGTGCACAATAAAATATATTATACCAATGTAATATGACCAAAAGGAATCTTCTCTATTATATGTTAGAGGAGAACCGGGATACTTGGAATTGGGGTAGTTTGGGAATCCGCGATTTTTTTCTTCTTTTAATTTAATCGAATAAAATATTGGTCGTAGAAAAATTAAATATATTGATATCCCAAGTAGTACTGCATGATTAGCACAAAATTAAGTCATGAAGACGTCGTTTGAAAGGCTTTAATGCCGTGTATGCAGAATAACTAAAATTTCACAAGTTTAACAGCAATCAAAGTTCATGTAAGCTTAATGTTGACTTCATGGTGACTATTATAAATTGCCTTACAATTATAATTATGAAAAAATATTTCCTCTTCAATTACTCAAATGAAAATTGGTCAAATTGGAACGAAATAGGGTAATTTGATAAAAGTCGGACAGCATTAAAAGTCGGACTATGATGACGGCTTCAGCACAGGGAAACATATGAAGTTGAGCTGTTTCTTAAATTTCTCCTTTTCCAAACCTCACATATTACAAAATGTCTAGAGGAAAATAAAACGGGATTGTAAACTCCTTTAAATCAAACCGGAATGGTCAGGAAATTTTATTTATAGGGGACCAATCAGAAACATCACACTGCATTTGGCCATAGTCTTACTGACAAAATACTAGATTGTATCAGTGACATATTCGGCCTACCAAACCGGGCTTTCTGACGATTACCTGGGAACGCTGGTAGTGATAAGTCTGCGATAGACGCAACTAAGTCACGAATTGCGATATACCACTGTCTGGAGCTCGAACTTGGTGGATCCGTGCTATTCAGCCAGTATATTATTGTGTTCTACGCTGAGGTTAAGCATTTCCAATTGGGGTTCATACCCTTACTAAATCTGACGTTTCTGGCACGAAAATAAGCGCATTCTCTGATAGTGGAGCTGCTTTACTTTCTATATGAGGAAACAACTAGTCCTAGGAAATGTTAGAACGGTCTGACTTACCTGTGAGATCGTTCTAAATTGGGTGTTTGGGCAATGTGGCATAGCGGATAACGAAGAGGCTGACCACCTCGCAGTGGTAGAAGTGAAGACCGAAGTCACTGATCCCTAGCCTGTCGTGAAAGTGTCCATCCAAATAAAGAAGACCACACTTACGCGCGCGACATCAAGCGGTCTGGGTGGATACAGACAACTGTCGTGTGTCCAGTATCCACTTGTGGACAGGAAAAAGTCTGAGTACTTGGTGAGCAGCAACCTCTACAAAGACTGGCAGTTTGCTAATCTTATAACCTCACACTTTCTATTTAAACAACTTACTTACTTACTTATCCGGTGCTACAACCAATTACTGGTCTTGGCCTGACTCACGACCCGTCGCCACTCGAGCCTGTTACGTGCCACTTTTCTCCAATTCCGCACCCCTAATGAGCTGGCGTCCTGGTCCACGCCGTCGGTCCATCTGAGGCTGGGTCGGCCTCGTCTCCTCGTAGCATAGAGTCCGCCCCTAAAGATTTTTTAGGCTGGGTCGTCCTCATCCTTGCGAACTAGATGACCAGCCCACCGGAGCCTATTGAGACGTATTTGCTTGACGACAGTTACCTCTGTAGCGCTCATACACCTCATGGTTGTATAGGCTCCGGAATCGTCCCTCCTCACATATGGGGCCAAAAATCAAATGGGCCAAATGGGCATCCGTCGTAGGATCCTCCTCTCAAACACGGCTAAGAGTTCGCAATTCTGTTTGTTGAGGACCCACGTCTCAGACGAATACGTGAGGACTGGCAGGATCATAGTCCTATACAGCAGTAGCTTAGTTTCTATACTTAAGGTTCTGGACCGCAAAACTCTTGATAGAATGAAATAGGCCTTGTTGGCTTTCAGCAGCCGTGCGCGGACTTCTTGGTACTTGGTGAGCAGGAACCGCTACAAAGACTGGCAGGTTGCTAATCTTATAACCTCACACTTTCTATTTAAACAAACACCTTAATATATTGGGTACTACCTTTAGAAGTTGTAACAACGCTGAGAAGACAGTCTTACATTATGTATGTGACCCTCCAGATGATCGATATTATGGGGTTCAAAATTGAGGCCGGCCTGTCTAAGGGAATTTATCCGAAGGACAGGCTAATTCAAAACCCCTAATAAGGGTCAACAATAAGAGGGGACCCAATGAGGTCTGGATGCATCGCAAGAGTTAAACAGGACTAGACACACGAGCAGGGTGGGGTCGGAAGAGTAGCTGAAGGTGCGCGGATGGACGCCAATTAGTACCCCCAAGTATGCATCTAATCTTAGTAAGACTATGACTAAGTTATAATAATCAAGATAGCACAACGTTCCATAGAGGAACTTAAGCCTTCCCACAGGGAAAGTTCGTGATATCCATTCTATTTTTTTCTTATACAGGGATATGATTGTCAGTCCCGTACCCCATTCAATCAAGTGCAGTGCTCATTGGAAGCTATTCAATTCAAACACCTTTAACTTCAGGAAATTCCTGGTAACCTTAAGGGAGATTTGAACTCGATACACTTGCATCATAGAGAGAACATCTACCATTTGACCCAATGAATGCTCAATCATGAATGGGTACATCAAAGCAATTTTCATTTGACTTACTTTATTATCACAGTAAATGTGAGTTTTCTGATGTTATACACCTGAGGAATCATTGGGTTTTGGTTTATGGAAGTGATCGAACTGGTACTTAAAGTCTCATGTTTTATTCCTAATCTGCAGTTGTATTACCGTCAAGAGACTTAAATATGACTAAATCTTTACGTAAAACTTACTAAAATCTTTGCATCGTAAAGATCAGTTTTTACTACTTGGGATTGTCATTATTTTAAGTGATGTAGGTTTTCCACACTCAAGGGAGCCTTATTTATTTTGCGGATCTTAAATATCCCTTTCTATAAACTGCAATAAAAACTATCTTTAATGCTTCCGCTCTCCCCTATACGTTATATTTTTGTCTCATGCATGGCCATATTCATATAGGATGGAAAATATACAAAGCTGTATCTGGTAGTGTGGCAAATACGGAAGAGAAGAAAGATAGTAGAATCGAATAAATGCTGCAGACTCATTCAATTTATGAGCCGTGACTTTCATTTTGTTCCAGGTTTTGGACTCCCCGACCTATACCTAAAGTGTCGGTGGAACATATAGGGGATACCATCGTACGCATTAGTGAGAGCATTCCTGTGCTCTTTAGCTGAGTGAAAGGCAAGAGGGTGAAATTTGGTGCTTATGTTGGGATGGAGGTAGAAGAAGGGAAAATATACAACAATACGTAACAATTGGACATAATGTGAATAGGATAAATGTGTTTTTCCAGGAAAAGTTTCACCAGATTCCCGCATGTCAGCTCTCTTTCTCTTCTATATTCTTTGTTATATCGCGCTGATTTTCTCTTTATTCGGGGTATCCCTCGAAATAACGAAAAAGGCATAGCCCGGTATGTATGAAAGTTGGTCTGAATGTACCTTTACTATATGTGATATTTGCTCCAATAGGAAAATGGAGTAGAATAAAACATCTAAATATAACCAGAGCACAAGGGAGCACCTTTATGTGAGGTTCGCACTCTTGGAAGACTTATCTCATGTGCACGTGTGTGCTTGAAGCTTGAAGAAGTGGGTGGTAGGGAAGGCATAGCGTATTATTTGATTGCTTAAGTAACTCTGAAAATGTAACTCAATTAGTTACGGTAATGAATACGTTTACATGGATTTATGTACTTAAATTTGCAAGACATTCTAACGACCAAAAGAAAAAAAACGACTGAACCTTCAATTGAGAGAAGAATTGAGAGTTTGGAGAGGAGATGGGGTCATGGGAAATAAAGCACTGCCAAGAGTACTCGGTAGACACTTAAATTTGGTCACAATGTCGAAGGTGAATTAAATGGAAAATGCATGTGGAAAAGAGGAAAAATCGTATGAATAGTATCGGCATAGTTAAGCTCATTTAATTGCACTATTAGTTCCACCAAGGGGAGGATTTTAATGGTAAATGATGTACCTTTGAACTGGAAAGATTTTCCAGATCATTTTCTAATACTTTCAAAACTTTGAGGAGATAATGGGATTCTCAAGCACAAAACTTAATTTTAGTTACTCTTTCTTGCATATTAAACTAAGTTTTCAAGTACATTGAGTGAGAGATTGGCGAAAGTTTAGGTAAATGAGTGTTGTTAGCACTCGATACTCTGCACTAATTTTATTTAAACCTAGATAAGTGTTGTTGCTACACTCGAGTGTTGCACCAAGGATAAATGAGCGTAAAAGTTAATGTAAATGGAACGGTCACTCCCCTTTGATTTTACTTACTATTGCCAATGGACATGGATTTACACTTATATGCTGAGTCCTTCCCCTCCTCAGGCCTACACTGAGAAAAAAAAGAGGCTACGATTAACTTTTTTTCGTCATAACTTTAACACGTTTCGGGTGTAAAAATATATCAACATTTTTTAATGTTAGTTTTACACTTTTTAGGGGTAAAATCAACATGAAAAAGGGTAACTTTAACCCCTAATAAACCTAAAAAGGGTTATATTTACACTGATTTCGGATCAACACTACAGGGTAAAATTAACATTTCCGGAATGTTATTTTGACTTTTTTGGATTTCTCTCAGTCAGTGTACAAAGCCTATCTAGGTCTCAGTTCGTGTCTTGTCAACTTAATTTATCTACCACTTTCCTACAAGCCGTGTTAGTGACAATAGCTGAAACTTAACCATGTATAAATATTAATGGTAATGAAAAATAAATACAATACAAATACGATACAATATTCTAAATTACAATGTGCAGGGTATCAGACAATTGTTAATTCAGTCGACGAACGAATCCACAAATCCCGCTAGTTTTTTCAAATTAATTTTATTAATCTAATCTTTGTCCAATGCACAAATACGTAACTTGAATTCTATCCAAAATTGGTGTAGCATTGTTTCTCTAGAATTAAAACCCGATCCTTTGGTACATAATCATTTCATTAGCTGTTCCTAGTCATCTTATAATTAATTCATAATCATTTGGAAACTGTCCCTATTTTATATAAGATTTACAAACCTTTCCAATGAGTCCAAATTTGGCCATATTGGTGGGAAAATACGCTATCCGGAGCTGTTTAACTTTTAAACTTAGAAAACCATGAAACGACTGAGAAAAATACCATAAAATCTGACTTTTGAAAAATAAGTATTAAACGTACACTGATACGAGGTTCGGATTTACACTAAAAATAGAAAAGAAGAGTGAAATTGATACTGAATTAGCTTGAAGCGAAGCTACTCTTTTCAGTGTAGTAAAATCTACGCCTGACAGTGTTCAATTAATTCAGAGACACAATTTTCTATGCAAGAAGAAAACAAGAAACAAGACAAGAAATCTTCCTAGCTAACCTCTTAAGAGCATTGAAAAATTATGGATTTTTGTTATGTAAAATTTAATATGTAAGTTCGAGGACAGTCCCCCAAAGACCCCAAGTCGTTATATCTAACCGTTTTCTCTAGCTATGATTAAAGTGAGATAAAAATAGATTTTATAACTACATTATTTAGCCGTCAAATCATCGTTCAACAAACCGATTTTGCTCAGTATGTTTTTCACAGTAAATTCAGGAAGAATCCGGAAACTTTCTACTGTAAATCTACGTAGTTGATCTACAGAAATTCGATAGAAAAGTTGTTGATTTTCAAGATAAGCATTTAGCAGAATATTTCTGAAAGTTATTTCATTTTTCATGCAAGGCACATTGTTTTCGGTGTTCTAAAAGATTTTTCTTTTTTAAAGTTACAAAAAAGACCTTTAGTTGTTTAATTTAAAACCGGAGTAGAAATGAACCCAATAAATCTACCAAGAATATACAGATTAAACTGTGGGATTTAAATTGTACATCTACCAAATAAACTTCATTTCAAAATTCTGAGCATTGATATTAGTCACTTAAAAGATTAGTCAAACGAATTCAGGCACTTTTGTCCTAAATTTATACGAGTTTTCACACATTCTTTAGTACATATCAGTAGTGTAGTATCTCTTTAAAAAATTAAATATATTTTTTTTAATTAACGTCAAAGTAAAAACTAACAATAAGCACGGTTTTTTCGTAACCGGATATGTGAATAGTTCTGGGACTAAATGCATCAGTCGATAATTCATCTTATACGTGTTTAAGTCCTATTTGTTAAATTCTATGATATTGCTGCATTTTTTTGAAAAAATGCCTCGAAAATGTCTCAAAATCATCAAGACTAATTTATAATTTAAAATCAGTTTATTGAACATCACAATTTATGTAGATCTGTTCACATTATATCTGCAGTGTTAGAAGAAACTAGGGCAGTAGTACACATATCGACCATGAATTCTGCCTCTGAAGTTTTATATCTAATTAAAAAAATCACAGTGTTTACAATAACCCCTACCACAGCAGTGTTTAGTATTGCCCCAGTACCCCTAGATATTCTCTAGTGAATCTTCATTGAATTCTGTAGATATCCCTAGAAATAGAAAACAGTTTACTGATAATAAACGATCCTTTCAGTCTGTTTTTTATCTTTTTTTCTCCTTTTTGTCTATTTTATGTAAAATGTAAACTCTTTTCGTGTAACGGAAATGGTTCATATAACCTCAGAAAAGTTTTCACTGTTTTTACTTTGGAGGTTGGTCACGTACACTAAGACGGCGGTGGCCAATATTACTCAAACGAGGAATTCCTTAAACCCTTTATCTGTGAAAATTTCTGTAAATTTCTAGTTATGTTAATAATAAGTAATAAATAAAATAAAATTATAGTAAGCTTCCACAAAAAATGAATTCCTCAACTATGAACGGTTAACGAGACGGTTGAATTCGTAATGTAAAATTTGAGGTTATATGAATCTGGTTCTTCCTCAATATTATCGTCTTATATCAACTTCCTTTTCGAAAACTTTCGAAAAGAGTAAGTGAATTTCAGAAAAATTCGGTAACATTTTTTAAATATTGTTTACGTTTTAGGATTGAAGAATGTCATCGGTACCCTCCGAACGTGCATTTTGAATAACTTGATCGGTACCGTAGATTCTGATGACTTTTCCCCCCTTCTGTTCATAAGCTTCTCCATAATTTTAGCACTTAAACTATAAGGCTAAGCCTTATGTCCTAGACACACTAGCGACTTAAGCCGATAGACGACTTAGTGGAAAATGATCGAAATGGGGTTTAACCATTGTTTCGAATATAATTACGCTAAGCCGTTTCTCGGCTAGTCCTCATGTCGTTCATAGCCCTTAGGTCTGAAGCCTGTTTAAGGTTCTACTGGTGATCTACGCTTCCCCCTCTTCGTCGAATATTCGAATGTTACACCTTCCAAAATTTCTTACTTCAGGAACTTGACTATAGGTAGGTACGGGTAGTATCGGTCTCCGAGGACGGCTTTGCCCCCTTCTATTCGTAAACTTGTTTTCAAGTCTAGCACTTTATCGATCGGATATGATAGATCGGCTCGCCGAAGATCATCCGTAACGTCTAGAATTAAAGAAAATCTTACGAACATCTTACGAACGGTAAAGCGGGCTTAGCACAGTTCCTGGAAGTCTGTCTTTTCTGAACAACAAGCAACATCAATTACAAAAAAATGTCAAAAATTTCGTGTATTGAGAAATTACAGCAATAAATTGTTAGGCTAAGCCTTAGGGCTATATCTCGTATAATGTCGTACTGACGGTCTACGTTTCCCTCATTTGTCGAATCTTCGAATATTACACCTTTCAAAGTTATTATTTCAGCAATTTGAAATTATACTCTAGGTACGGGTAGTATCGGTCTCCGAGGACGACTTTGCCCCTTGTATTCGTAAACTTGTTTTCAAGTCTAGCACTTTATCGATCGGATATGATAGATCGGCTCGCCGAAGATCATCCGTAACGTCTAGAATTAAAGAAAATCTTACGAACATCTTACGAACGGTAAAGCGGGCTTAGCACAGTTCCTGGAAGTCTGGCTTTTCTAAACAACAAGCAACATCAATTACATTAAAAAATGTCAAAAATATCGTGTATTGAGAAATTACAGCAGTAAATTATTAGGCTAAGCCTTAGGGCTGTATCTCGTATAATTTCGTACTGACGGTCCACGTTTCCCTCATTTGTCGAATCTTCGAATATTACACCTCTCAAAGTTATTACTTCAGGAATTTGACTATATACTGTAGGTACGGGTAGTATCGGTCTCCGAGGACGATTTTGCCCCATTCTATTCGTTAACTTGTTTTCAAGTCTACCACTTAAGGATAGCCTCACCGATCCGACATGGTAGATCGGATCGATGAAGACCATTTTTAAGCTGTAGAGCGTTCTTCAGAATAAAGGTTTTGCCCGTTTTGCCTAGTTTCTGAAGATCTGGATTTCCTCAACAACAAGCAACATCAATTCCGTAAAGAAAATTGTCAAAAATATAAGGCTGAGCCTTAGATCTGAAGCCCATTTAAGGTTCTACGGGCGATCTGCGCTTCCTACTCTTCATCGAATATTCAGGATCACTTCTAGAGAAAACCTGCTTAACTCTATTCTCTCTGTAATTCTTTAAATTTTCTTTTAGTATTATTCTATTTGTGTTTCTATTCTCTACCAAATTCTTTTGGGATTCTGTAGAAGGTTATCATGGGGTTAGCACGTCGGTGTACATTTATTTGTCAAGCAATATTCCCTCGAATTTGCTGAAGTGTAAGGAAAAAATTTTCAATAATTGTGAGATTTGTCGAAAAGAATTTGAGAATGGAATTCAAGTGATCCGGAGGTTTTATTTCAAAATTCTTTTCTGCAAATAAGGATGAATTTCTTTTCTTCTCTTTTTTTTCCTTGGTAGAGAAATTGGCGAGGTCAGAAAAATGTATGGTGGCAAAAATACTCGAAATGTTTTCCTGACACACCGAATGATGCATCAATTTTCTACTCGCCCCAGCTTGAGGAAAATCGCAAAGATTGAAAATCTCATCTCGTGTGAATGGTACTGACGGGATTTTGCTTGGGAAATCACGTAAGTTTAATTTTTAATGATGTCTATTTCGGTATCAGTTGAACATTTTTGCCTCTCTTCCTAAACGATATATAAATTTAATTGTGTGGGTTATGTGGCTTGGAGAAAAAGACTTTTTTTTTTAGAGAAAGAGGGAATATCTATGGAATGTTTTTGTGCTGGAATATGTTTTTTTTTTGCATCAATTCTCTTTCATGTGGGGAAAATAATTAGGATTTTTCTTGGGAGAAAGGTGCTTTTCTTGTTGGTATAGTGCTTCCTTCTGTATGTGCTTCTATTTATCCACGAGAAATGTGTGGAAAATGAGGGAGAATTTTTTGGAGGAGAATTTGTACTAAGCAGAATGTTTGAAGACTAGCGCATGCGAAATGGGGGGCCTTATTGTAGGTTCTAGGGGATGATTATTCCGTGTGCAGTTGAGGGTAGTCAGTTTATCAAGAGTCGCTGTTGAGATAATATCGTTTTCAGACGAATCTCCATTTTAGTCTAATAAATTAATTATTGAGATACATATCATCGTAACAACGAGTGTTTTATCTAACTAAGCAAAGTGAACAATTTAGGAATAGCTCTGCAATTATGCTTAACTAACTTCACAATGATCCAGGCTGATTTGCGAGTAAAGTAGACCGCCAAACGAGAGGGAAAATCTTTCAATCTGAATTAATGTCATCAATGTGATTGCCATATACTCTATTGACAGTCAATTTCGCTTTAATTGAAGTGAAGCCGATCGAGATAGGAGAGGGTAGGGTATGCAGAGCTATATCCTGACAAATTGTCGTCAATATGATATTGTGAGGAGAGAGAAATAGGAAAGGAAGGAAGTGGTAGGGAGATACCAAATTAATATTTAGTATCTTTTCACTGTGGTTATGGTTTAAAATTTAATTCTCACAACCGCTTCTAAAAAATTTTTTTTTCGTTGTTGTTTTGCATAACAAAAAAGAGAAAAAGGGTATTTTTGTAGGGGGTTGTGGGAAAATAAAAGCTATCACTGGTTAATCCCAGAACAGAGACCAGATTACTTTTGAATAATTTACAGTACACCATCTCCGCCGAGGAGGAGCACGGTGGGGGGGAGGGGTGAAATATATAGCAAACTAAAAGTAAGAGAGATAAACTTATACATAAGATATATAAATTTTCCACCAGAGAAAATTTGCAAACAATGTCGCCAAGAGTGAAAGGATATGGTGTTAACATAGACAACTAACTGTCTTAATATTGACCTAAATTCATTCTTGGAATATTTTGCTTTTTGAATCTCATTTAGAGCTAAATTTAATACAATTTTGCCACATTTATTTGAAAGGCGCAGGAATTCCGCCAAAAATCCATTTAATATTCAAATGATTAAATAACTCTCCCAAAACTGACGATTATGTCTTCAATAGAAAGCAACTTCAATTAGTGGCTTACCAAAATAATTCTCCGTCGCATGGGATTAAGCTGGTGGTTGAGCTTTTGAATACATAATGTTTCAATTTAACCCATTCCATTTTTTTTCTATATCCTCAAGCTATTTCCTGTGATTTTCTTATAAATATTCATTCTAATGCACTTTTGATGCACTCACCTGGAATATTTGCTGGGGTTGGAAAAACAAAAGGTACAGAGTGTAAAGGGGAGACGGGGAAAAACTACAAAATTGAGAAGGATTTTGTGGAAAGTCATCAAAAGTCGTGGTGAAGTTTCAGTCGTGAAAATTTCTACAGGAAATTGTGGCAATTAAAATAGTCGAATGTGGCACAAAGGTGGAATGATATACTAAAACTAATGAACTTTTGATCATTCAGTCCAAGAATTGTGTTTAGTGGTTTGTTGAATGTGCTGAAAGTTCTGTGGAATCACCATGAAGACAACGATAGCAAATTTAGCACTCATTTTTACAACAATTGCAACTTCAGCCATCTTCACTGAGGGTATGTTCAAGTCCTTTCTTTTAAACATTTGTCACGAAATTCCAACAATAAGGATTGTGCCAAAGGGAGAGATCTCAATGGGTATTATTAAGGGAAGTCTGCTCATTCGAACCCAAAACTCTTGCACCATAGAGCAAGCGCTAAATCCCTTTTGGCTTAAATACACTCAGGCTAGGTAGCTCAATCTAGCAGCACCTCAACAGCTTCAGTTGCTTAAAGACACTGTCCCCTACTTCCTTCCATTAGACCTATGGCTTAACTTCACTAATTTCTTATCAATCTTAGAAAATTTTGACTTTGAATTGAAATTTTTAAAATGCTGCAATAGATTCTGAAAAAACAAAACTCGAACTCGAACCGATCTTTCCAGGGAACCTAAGGACAATCCACGAAGAATTCACAGGGAACCCGGGGATCCCATGCATTGTTTTCAGCAAACTCACAGGGAACTCATGCATTTTTCAGGAAACTCTGGGGAAAGCCAGGGAACCATGTATTTTTTCAGGGAGCCCAGGGAACTCATATACATTTTTCAGGGGACTTTGGGGAGCCATACATTTTATTAGGGAACCCGAGGAACTTGTTAATTATTCAGGAAACCCGGTGAACCTATATTTTTTTCAGGGGACCCGGGGAAACCATATATTTTTTCAGGGAACCCAGTGAAATCATACATTTTTTCAGGGCACTGGGAGAACCCGTATATTTTTTCGGGAAACCCGGAAAGCCTGTATATTTTTTTAGGAAGCCCGGAACACTCATAATTTTTCAAGGAACCTGGGCAACTTAGAATTTTTTTCAAGGGAACTCGGGGTACCCATATAGTTTTTCAGGGAACCCAGAAAGCCATACAGATTTCCCGGGTTCGAGGGTACCCGGGGAACCTATGTTTTTTTTTCAGGGAACCGGAAGAACCTGTATGCTTTTTCAGGGTACCCGGGGAACCTATATATTTTTCAAGGGAATTCGGGGTACCCATATAGTTTTTCAAGGAAACAAAGAGAACTCATATATTTTATCAGGGAACCCGGAGAGCCCGTATATCTTTCTAGGGAACCCGGGGAACCTATACATTTTTCGGAGAACCCAGAGAAATCCAGGGAACCGATATATCTAGTGCTATATTTCGACCGTATACGTATACAAGCTGAAGTCAATGTGGGAAATTCGGTCTTATTTTGTATTCTTCAATTTGACTTTATTTTGCCAACGTTTCGATCCTGGATGGGATCTTCTTCAGGGCCTATTACAGACAAATTCAATGCTTAATTAAATAATTTTTTGAACAATTTTTTTTTAAACAATTTCTTTTTGGGACTTTAATAAAGTCAAATTGAAGAACACAAAATAAGACCGAATTTCCCACATTGACTTCAGCTTGAACCGATATATTTTTTCTAGGAACCAGGGCAACTCATAAATTTTTTCAGGCAACTTGAGGAACTCATATTTTGTCAGGGAAATCGAGGAATCCATACATTTTTCAGGGAACCTCGGAAACTCATATTTTTCAGGGAAACCGGGGAACCCATATTGTTTTTCGGGTAACCGGGAACTAGAGCCACTCTGATTTATTATAAATAACCTCTTGGAAAACCAATAATATTGGTTTTTATTTAGGATTTCAAGGTCCTGGAACTGGGCTAACCTTTAAGTCTGAAACCGCTTTTACGGATAGGGGAAACTGGGGCACCACCAAACACGGGGTAGCACCAAACACTAATTTTTATTTCTTAACTACTTGGACTATCTCAACCATTTCTTCAATAGACAGGCATCCCTATAGTGCCTATAAATTCCTATAGGGCTTGTCCTTAGATGTCGAATATCTGATTAAAAAATCGCAGTGTTTGGTGCTACCCCGTGTTTTGTGGTGTCGCAGTTTCCCTTAAGACCGTAAATGCGTACACCTCCTCTCCTCCAGAATGTAACCTGTTCTGTCGGTATGTTCACCTCTCTAGGAGCTTTGTGGTTTTTTAATTTTTGAATTTCTGTGGTAAGGTGGCAACCTCCTTCTAGCCTAGGGTCTTCTCATTTTGGTGGTCAGTGCAATCCTCATCCTCGATTCCCTATTCAAAGCAGATTCTGCTGAATTGAGGAGACTCTTGAAGAATTTTTCCCATTTCCTTAACCCATCCTCTGTCTTTATTAGGGTATTTCCTGACTAATTTTTTTCACAAAGACAGTTGTGGTTGAGAGCCCTGTCCCTGAGACGATACAGTGTGATAAAAGGCTCTCACGCCTCTCATCTGCTGCAGCGCCTCTATGTCTTCTCGAGAATATTTAGCCTGTAAAATTTTGCAGTAAAAATTTATCCCAAATTGTTATACACTCAGGACTTAGGACCTCAATAGGCTTAGGCTGATTCTCGAGAATATTTATCCTATATAATTTGGCAGTCAAGGATTAGGTAAAGGAAATTTATGCAAAGGATTTGTAATCGATGATCCTAAGCCCTCAGTGTATAACAGTTTGGGATAAATCTCTACTGTCAAATCTTACAGGATAAATATTCTTGAGAATCAGCCTAAGTTTATTTAGGCCCTTAGGGCCCTGACAGACCTGAGGATTAGCCGAGAGATGGCTTAGCGTAATTATATTCGACATAATGGTTAAACTTCATTTCAATCATTTTCCACTAAGTCGTCTCTCGGCTTAAGTCGTAAGTGTGTTTAGGGCATTAGGCTCATCGATTAGGGTCCTTTTCCTTTACGATAAATTTACTTAACCTAATGCTTTACTGGCAAATTCTACAGGCTAAATATTCTCGAAGAATAGCTTGAGTCTATTTGAATCCTTACGAATCACTACGGTTAGTAACGGATTTTACTAAGTCAGTGCAAGTATTATATTTTCCTTTCCGATTTCGACTTTAGGGAATTTATAACAGATCACAAAAAATTAAACTTTCTAGGTAGCAAATAAACAAAGTTAATATAGTTAATTAATTTATTTATTGTGCAAAAACGAAGACATTTTTATAACAGTAGAATACTTTTATACCTTACTACCCTAAAATAGGTTTCTGCCTTTACTAGAAAGTATTGTCTCTACAATAATTTAAAAAAATAATAATATAAAATCATTAAGATAATAAATTAAATAAAAAAGGCTTGACTCCTCTTTGGAACACGTCGCAGTAGGGGAAAGCGCGCTACCTTCGGACGGTTTATGCTTCGGACAAATCTCTTTTTTTTAATGTGTTATAAATGAATTTGGCCCATTATAATATTTTAATAGCTAGTCCAATTCCTCAAATTTTCAGAAAAGAGCTATGGGTGAAATTCATAAGGAACATAGAGAAAAAATTGAATTGTTTGAAGCTTGAGTCATCCGAATGTAGCGCGCTTTCCCCTACTATTTACTATTTTTTAGGATGTATTCTAATATTGAAATTTATACAAAAACTAAAAAAAACATTGCCAATAATTTGTTTAGAAGTATTTTTGGTAGATCATTTATCTGAAAACCAGTGAAAAATTGGGTTAATATGGAGATATGGCGCAAGAAAGTAGAGAAGTTCAAGTCGAGCTGAAAAATTCATACACCGTAGAAACTGAGCCAATTTTATACTGTTTTAAAATAACACAATTCATAATTTATGTGAACTTTGCAATTTATACCATCTGGTTAAAAAAACAACCCAAGCAACATTTTCTTTCCAAATTAAAACTTATTGTAAGGGAAAGGTTATTCTGACGTTATTACAAATAATCAAAAGGCTGGTAGTTTTACTTACGTAAATTTTACATTACTACCACGATAGTAACGTAACTCAGAATTAAATTGACATTATGACGTCAGATTTTTTAAAATTATACATTAGACTTCAAAAGACGAGACCTGTCTGAATTCGTTGATACCAAGAGGTTTAGAAATAAAAATCACTGTTCGGTGTTACCGCATGTTCGGTGATGCCCCAGTTTCCCTTACTGATCGTAATTTTTCTCGCAAAAGTTATAAGAAGATTAAATAAATTTTGCATTTAGTTAACTTAAAGTTTTCTTCCTTCTTTAATGTCTTCATTACAGAATACCATCACAAGCCTTTTCGCTACGCGCACCTTCAAATCTTTCATTCTTGAATTATAATGAGAACCCTTTAATATGTGCATAATGTACAACAATAAACGTACTGTATTTCTTATTGGAATATGGAAAAATCTTGGAAATAATTTTGTTATATTTTCTTGAAATCTCATTATTTTCAAGTCTGAGAAATATTTAAAAATTCAGTGAAAAATATCTTTGATCGGTAAATCGGCAGATTGGTCAACTGAAAATATCAATATTGCTCACAACTTTTTTATTGTCAATTTTTCAATATTATTTATGTTTTAATCACTTTTTAGCTTAAAAACATATTAGCTGAAGAAAATTTGTTGAAATCAAGGCTTTTCAAGGAAGTATATAGCAGAGTTATCGTTTCCAGAGTTAAATTCTCTTGAAATCAAGTACAAAAGTGGTTCTTAATGTTATAAAACATTCTCAGAGAAGTTCCCAAAATGCTATATTAAAACGTTTTATTCTTCATACAAACGATTAAACAAGTAGATTAGAGTTCTGTATAAACAATTGTATCCAACTTTAAGTAGAGGAAAGCGCACTACCTTCGGACGATTCAAGCTTCGGACAATTCAATTTTTTCTTTATGTTCCTTATGGATTTTTCATAGTTTTTTTTTCTAAAAATAAGTATTGGACTAGCTATTAGAATATAATATTATAATGGGCCAAATTCATTTATAACACATTGAAAAAAGTAATTTGTGCGAAGCATAAATCGTTCGAAGGTAGCGCGCTTTCCCCTACCCGGTGCAAAATTTACAGTGGAAATGGGCTATTTTGTAGTGACTTAAATTGTGTGCGAAGGTGAAAGGTTCATTGAGCCTTTGCACAAACTACGACTAGATTTTCATTGTTCTCTAGAGGAAGTTCTGAGGATCTCCTAGGATAGCCTAAGGAGCGATTATGAACCTAACAAGTGAGAAATTTTTTGGCATAGGGGAAACTAGGCCACCAGCGAATACAGGGTATCACCGAAGACTGCGATTTGTTTGAACACTATGCTTGTCCATTGAAGAAATTGCTGTCGTAGTCCTAGTACTACTTACTTACTTAAGGGGCTGTAACGTCCCTTTAAAGGACCGGGTCTCTCGCATTACCCTCCTCCAGTCCTGGCGACTCTTCGTCAGCTCGCTCGCCCAACTCTCTCTAGAAGGATCAGATCCCCTGTTCGTTAGCTTCAGGTTCGTGGATTCGTGACTTGCCACTGGGGTTGGTTACCCAATCCTTTATCACTCACCTGAGTGTATCGGGGCGTATCAGGCATCTAGACCGCTTGGAGGTGAACATTAAAATTGAGGGGAAGAGGTTATGTGTCGCATTATCCCGATTTAGACCCCCATGACCTAGTCTACTCCATGTTCGGTAGTGATCTAGTTTCCCCTAATTAAAGAATCGATTCAGTTTGTAAGGTAGTTAGAAAAATCACTTAACTCGGACGTCTTTTTTGTGTGCGAACCCTCAAAGCATTCCCCTAAAGTCTTCTAATTTACTACGCCTCAATTTGTTGTTAGTACTAAATGAGTTGTTAAAAATTGTATCACGTTCCTAGATCCTAAAAGTGTCTTATAAGTTTGACATTTTGAATGAGATAAAAGAAAAAATCGGATTCTTGCATTTTATTAATCGTAATAATATATTTCACAATGCGATCAATTGGTAAATTATAATAAAAAAAATCTAAGGTGAGGTAAAACTAATGTAAGATTTTAGTAAGAGAACTTACCTATTGCATGTTTTATAAGGAGACAAACGTTGTTAATAAAATACGATATTCTTCACCTTTAAAACGTTATACGGATAATAGTGAGTTAATCATTGACCTACGAATAACTTTAGTCTTTTTTCTTATTTTGGTACTTGGGAGGGAAGAGGTAAGATGTGAGCATTCAATCTTCGAACTCTATAAGAAAAAAATTAACGGATTTTAGGGGTGGTTTTTTTCTTCCTAAAATTAAATTTCAGAATGCGATCAGTTGGGAAATATAAGAAAACTGACGTGTGGTAAAACTAACGTAAGATTTTAGTAAGTGAACTTACCTATTGCATGTTTTATAAGGAGACAAACGCTGTTAATAAAATACGATTTTCTTCATTTTTAAAATTTTTTGCGGATAATAGTGAGTCAGTCAGTGACCTACGAATAACTTTAGTCTTTTTCTTATTTTGGTACTTGGGAGGGAAAAGTTAGGATGTGAGCATTCAATCTTCAAACTCTATAAGAAAAAAATGAACAGATTTTTTTCTTCCTGAAATTACATTTCAGAATGTGATCAGTTGGGAAATATAAGAAAACTGACGTGAGGTAAAACTAACGTAAGATTTTAGTAAGCGAACTTACCTGTTGTATGCTTTATGAGGAAACTAACGCTGTTAATACAAATAAGCTATTCTTTACCTTTAAAACTTGTTGCGGAAAATAGTAAATCATTCAGTGACGTGTGAGTAACTTTAGTATTTTTCTTATTTTGCTACTTGGGAGGTAAGAGGTAGAAAGTGAGCATTCAATCTTGCAGCATTAAGGAAAAAATGAACAGATTTTTTCCTTACAGAAATTACATCTTACCACTTATTGTATTTTCTCCTATTTTCTGTAGCAGAAAATTAGTGTCTCGCAGATTAATTGAAAATGATCAGAAGTATCCTTTACAATCTCAATGAGTCCCATGTTGAATTAAATTTACTGCATATGACATACAATCCTTGGTCCTTTCTCCACATTTCATTTCAATCAATTAAGGGAGAGAAGCAAAATAATTGATATGAGGGTGAAACAAACATTGGATATTACTTTGTAATTACATACATTGACTCCGCTATCAATTTGTGGGTAAATAATCAATTGCATGGTCAAATGGATAATATTTTGTGTATGTTTTGGTCCTTTATTTAAGCGTTACTCCTCCATTTGATAATAATGAGGCCGTATATTTTGTCTAATAGGACAAATCTATATTATTTACTCAAATGTTATACTGTTTTTTTTTTTTGGGGTACAATAGGTACCACGAAATTATGATGTAGGGGGATTATTTTGGAGAATCAATATCACTTGATAAAATAAATGAACTCTACAGAATTGTGTAAATCCAGTTGAGTGTTTGGGTTTTTTCAGGGGATTTTATTGGTTTTAATTCTATTTAGAGGTGCTTTTTTATCGTTGTTTGTTGTCTACTGCAAAATACTTTCAATGTTTCCACGTTCCCATACATTATCCAATTTAAAAGTTTCAAGGGATGTCAATATAGAAAAGCTCTTTCTCTAATGGATTGGATGGGATATCTTTATTTCGTCTCATATCTACATTTTTAGATCATTCATTAAAATAACTTTCTTCACATTTTTTTTTCATCACTCGCTCTTGCTCTCTTTCGTGTACTTTGGGGTAGGTTTTTTTTCTTCTTCTTCTAAGTATATATCAGAAAATATCATCCAAGTGGAAGAGGGTAGATTAATTAAGAAATCTGGTATTTACAGAAAGTTTCAGCTGTATGGGAATTATCTCTGTGAAGTATTATATATATGTATATGTGAAGGGGGGTAGGGAAGGGGGATGTGATATAAACATAGGAGATGGAAAACTTCCCTTCTAAATAATTCATTTTACACTGCCTCACAAATCCTCACCAAGTTGTGCAATTTTGTTAATTATGTGCAGCATATCTGATTTCTCAAGGGATGAATTTTGTAGGACAAGACGGAAAAAATTTGGTTTCTGCCTCAGTGGTTGGTATGTGATCATCATGGAGCCGTCCTTCATCATTCGTTCCTTGATTTTCGGAGCTACCTTGTGCAATTTAGCCCAAAACACCTCATCACGCGGGCAATCCCTCAGACTTGGCGGCAAGTACCAGAAGCAGACATTTGTGCATTCTGGCTCATTCACAACCATCTCAAAGTCACTCCTCTGGCGTATTTGTTCAGTGAAATATTCTGCCATCTCAAAGACCTTTTCCGTGTGCTTCTGTAGTCCCATGGTACCCTTAGCTTTCCACATCAGCCAGAACTTAAAGACATCAGCACGACGCCCACATTGAATGTGCTTGTCGCCAGTGTCATATTTAGTGTCGTAGAATTTATCCTTTTGAAATAGATATGAAGCATTACAGGAATGGCATTGCTTCAGCAGATTAGTGTGTCGAGTGAGGAATGTTGAGCACTGTTGAGGTGCTGCCAATAATTTATGTGGATTCCATGTCACTGAGTCAGCCCTATGTAACAATAGCAGAAAAAAAAGGGAATTTTAGAGATCAACACTTGATTTTTAGCTTTTCCTCCTACATCAGGGGAAAAATATATACAGAAGCACCCATGGGATTTTTTTTATCCTGGGATTTACAGCATTGCACAATCAAGTGGTTAACTACAGTCTAAATTTTTAATGTTTCAACGGTTGAAAAGGCTTAGAACAGAATAATAACATTTACCCTATAGCACAATCCGAAAGTGTCTCGGCTAAAGATAAAAGCTTTCCGTTTTCGAAAAATGTCGTTAATGTTCGAAAAATTTAAGCAGAATTTCGCATTTTCATAGTGAAGCTCGAAAAGGAAACACTTCAGCAACCATGCGGACGAAACAAGAAGTAAAAATAACAAAATGTCGAAAGCCGACAGACTATTCGCCACACTATTGGATCGATAAGCCTTGCTCAGTGATAACCCTTCGAAGAGTCAAAGCGAAGCCAAACTTGTTCGAAAATCGACCAGTAGCGGAATTCTATAATTTCCGTGACATTGTCACGCGTGAGTTCGAAACCTGACAATGCAATTTGAACTTTTTTGATTTTTTAATGAAGTCCCTTTACTTGATGATTTTATGAAAATACAGTACGTCTTGGTTGATTTGTTTAACAAAAGTCATTGCCATTTGAATTGCCAGAAATCTCATATATGTGACTTCTGACAATGACACGTGAGCTCAAATAGCAATGTCACGGCTACAGAATCGCATTTTCGAAAAAAGCTCTCCTAAGATTCGAACCCAATTTGTCATATGGCATTGCCAGAGCGTTACAGAATTCCCCTCCAGTAGGGGAATTCTGCAATTTTCGTGGCATTGCCACGCGTAAGTTCGAAACCTGACAATTCCATTCGAGCTTTTTTGTCATATCATATGAGTTAGAAAATGCAATTCATTGAATTTTTAATGAAATCCCTTTACTGAGCCCGATCACAAGTAGATTTTGATTCTCCAATAGTGTCTTGGATAAAAGGTAACTGGAACTCTTTGCACAAAAAGTCGTTGAAGTTCGAAGAATTCAAATTCAATTTCGAATTTTCATACTAAATTTTCGAACAAGTTGGGGAAAATTTATGAAATATCACACTAAAAAGCTCGCAAAAGAGTTACTCAGTGATTATGGAGTGATTAAATACTTGGGCGAGATAAGTAAACGTCGTTGTTCAGTTTTTTTCCTCACAACAATGTGAAGACCGTCACATTTTGACACATGAGCACTTCGAAATTCGAACAGGATGTAAATTCCGCCACCTTGCGAAAGTATTAAGAAGTAAGAAAGTCTCTTTTTTGGATCTTCAAATAGATTTTCGAATTTTTCAAGATCTACTTCTGTACGGAAAGACTTGATGATTTTATGAAAATACAGTACGTCTTGGTTGATTTGTTTAACAAAATTCATTGTCATTTGAATTGCCAGAAATCTCAAATACTTCTGACAATGCCACGTGAGCTGAAATGACAATGTCACGGCAACAGAATCGCATTTTCGAAAAAATCTCTCCTAAGATTCGAACCCAATTTGTCATACGGCATTTCCATAGCGTTACAGAATTCCCCTCCTGGAATTCTGACAAATTGGGTTCGAATCTTAAGAAAGCTTTTTCGAAAATGCGATTCTGTAGCCGTGACATTGCCATTTGAGCTCACGTGGCATTGTCAAAAGTCACATATTTGAGATTTCTGGCAATTCAAATGACAATGAATGTTGTTAAACAAATCAACCAAGACAGACTGTATTTGCATAACATCACTAAGTAAAGGCATTTCATAAAAAAAATAAGTGAATTGCATTTTCGAACTCATATCATATGACAATGAAAAAGCTCGATTGGCATTATCAGGTTTCGAACTCACGCGTGACAATGCCACGAAAATTACAGAATTCCCCTACAGAAGTCTAAAGTGTAACAAACATATTCGCAACTTTAGCCAGGTTGTCCTTCTATTTTGAATTTTCGGTATTCTGGACACTTCAATAGTCAAAACGTGAATTATTGTGTAGTTTTGTGGAATTTTAGGATAGCAGAACCTTTGAATTCTATTTCATTACAATTAACGTCCTTTTCAACACTTTATTCATATTTTTGCAAACATCTGTTTAAATTTTCGAGCTTCCAACGGGTTTTTAGGTAATTTCTCTCTGATATACGTTCACATCCTTCGAATACGATACAGTATAAACCTCAATCGAAGAGAGCTTTCAAGTTCGGAAGGTTATTCCTGAACGTAAGAAGAGAATCCTTGTATCTCCTATTTACATCTTCTGTAATCGAGGGGACAAGAGGAACACGCCATAGGAATCGACCGACATTGAAGGTCGGATCAGTCATCCCAAAATTAAATTATTAGTTATATTAATTATGATGTACTGGGCTATTTGTGCCATTTTGTACATTGTCCAGTTTACAAATTTCCGTGAGAAATGTTTATTGAAACGCTTCAGTCATTGGCTCCGGTCGGGATTCGATCTCACAACTGTGACAGTTGAGTTGGAGGTCACACCGCTCAAAAGCGGAAAACTCTGACTGCTCTTACCAATTGCACTATGGATCTCTCTCTTTTACTAAAGCAGTGAAAATTCTCCAAAAAAATCGTTATTATTTTGTAATATCGATCCGACCTTCAATGTCGATGATTTCAGTGTTTCCTGGTAAATTGCGATGAAACTAAGTAGAACTACTTGCCTTTATTATTTCAGATTCAACCTTAAAATTTAAAGTTCGTACAATTCTAGAATTGCATAAATAATAATCATTTCCATATTATTAAAGTCCAAGTTTCTGAATTGGTTTGTCCGAAATTCCGCTATGTCCGTAATCCCAATTTCTACTCGTAGTAGAATATATTCAGAAATATAAGAGCTGTACCCAAATTTCGGACAAATTCTCTATATGCTCGAAAGTTCTAAGTTTGAAAAGTTTTATATTTTTTATAAAAATGAAAATTGTTATTATTTCTTTTGTAGCATCGGTTTTTTTTTAACTTTGGAAAGCAGTTTATCTTTATCATTTTCCCTTAAGTTATTCTATATCTACTTGAAATTGTATGGAAACATAGGCATTTGATTTGTGTACTACATCGAACAATTTGTTTCTCAAAATCCCTTGCCCTACCGGAACTTTTATTAGAATTTTCCTACAGTCTGTTCATGGAGTCGACGCTCATTTGTTTCTTTGCTATTGTACAATCTTTAGAATTTGACAAAATTAAAAAATTATGAAATTTGAGGAATAAAATAGTGTCCGATATTACAAGCTGTTCGAAAGATTGAATTTTAATAGTGTCATTAAAAATTGATTTTGTTTTCTTTTCACAAGTGTTATTTTCAACCTCAAAATTGGCTAAAAATATAGGTATTGCTTTGTGTGCTATATCGGACATCACTTTGTCGATGTCACTTGACCTTGCAGAACTTTTTCAAGGACTTTCCTATAGCATATTGTTCTTTCGTTTCATACAGTCTTTAGAAATTAAAAGAAAACCCGAAATATTTACGGATTTTTGAGTAACTATAGAAGTGTTCGATATTGCAAATTGTCCGGAATTTAGCACAGTTCGTCTATTTGATCTATATTTTATATCAAATTTTTCAAAGACTGGTTTTAAATGAAGGCAAACTCATATCCAATTATTTTTAAATCTGACGAAAAATTGCTATATATCCTATTTCGAATTATGTTTAATGTCTTTGCTAAATTATTCTCTATATATAATAATGTTCTCTGCAATTATTACCAAAAATATGACTTTCACATCAATATTCCAATTGTTTTTGTAAATAGAATAATTTTAAATACAGAATTTTGAGAAATAATAGAAGTGTCCGGAATTGCATGTCCGAAATTTGGCACAGTTCGCCTATTTGATCAATATTTTGTCAAAATATCAAATAGAAAATCGAACTAATACAATGTATACCATTAAATTGTATGTTTTTTTCGTGAGATCTAGGTCATTTATAGAAGGAAACAAACTGGAACAATTTTACATTAGAATTCTTTGATGATCCACAGTAATTTCCACTAATACGTATACTTTTAATCTTGGCCCATAAAAATACGTTTAGCCTTAACTATCATAAATATAGGCCATATAAAGCAGCATATTAATAAGAGATCAAAAAATTAAATAGAATAATTCTTCAAGTTAAATTGGTTTGCTATGCAAAATTTTAAAGTTTTACTCTGCAAATAAATAATTGATAACTCTTGACAGATAGCTTTTCAATTCAGTGACAGCGATGACAGCTACTAAAACCTGTCAAATATAAACATCAGTAATTTTGACATTAGGATCTTTGACACTTTGAAGAGAAATTATTGTTCGCACACGATTAAATTTAGCTTTTACACATTATAATATGTGAAATTCATAATCCATTAATATGACTTAGAGAATGCTTTTTAATGTGAATGTTTTTACTTTGCCTAAAGGATCTTTATCTTTTAATAATATTTAAATATTGGAATATATTAATTATTCCACTATTATTGAGAATTTTTCATTCTCTTCACAATGCTGATGCTTTATTCTAAAACTAAAAGATAAAATCAAAGGTTAAATGGCCCACAAAGACAGAAAAAAGTCTTGAACATTGAATAGATCAGCTTATCATTTTCCATTTCAATAAAAATCATCAGTCTGGAAAATATTTTAAAATGCAACATTGAAGGTTCTCCAGAATAATATTTAGAAAAAAATATTAGCGGCAACTTGTTCAACTAAACGCCTCAATTTGCAAAAGTTTTGAAAAAAAGTTGTATATTTTTCGCAAGTTACCCAGTAATAATCAGTCAGTAAAATAACTTTTTTTCCCCATATGATAAAGTTTGTAGACATGAATTGAAATGCTGGCAAATGCATAAAGTCTAGTATGTTGCAAAAATTCAAATTCTCTTGCTAATCCATTCACGAAAAAAAAATCCCGCTGAAAGTGCACTCAATGCCATGGAATACGGTGGAAAATCTCCTCCCATACGTACACCCCTCGATGTCACCCAGCTATAAATCATATTTGACACGGTGATTGGGTAAATGGCATGAGGAGATCAATTTAAAACTAATTTATTGCTTCACTATCGTATGGGAGACTGTTACGAAAATGGTGCACTTGAAATTGGCTAAAATAATGCCAAGAAAAAGAGCAGTGGTAGAGAGAAGTGTGAGGTAAAAAAAATAAACAGAAATCAAGGTTGAGGAAAATGTGAATAGAGGTTGATTTTTTGATGGATATTATTATCTTTTGGTTTATACCCGACTGACCACACATTAATTCCATATTCGATTCGGCTAATTTTATTATTCGTTATCTGGTTGCTTGGAGAAAAAATTAATTCTTTTATGTGGGCTTAAGATTGGTTTGACATTTAAAATTGAATGTATTTCTACATTATTCTATTTGCAGAAACAATTGAAATATTCATGTGAATGTCATGGTATTTTTGGTAATCACAGAGAACGTTGTTTATGTGGAGAATAATTAATTAAGATTTCAAAGATTCACGCTGACAAAACATAACTCTAATCAAGAATATAGCAATTTCTCCTAAGATTATAAATATTTGCATGTGATCTTGTCTTGATTTAAAACCAATCTTTAAGAATTTTGATACAAAATATTGATCAAGTAGGAAAGGAACTGTGCCAAATTCCAAACACCTTCTAATGTCGGACACTTGTTTTATTTCTAAAATTTTGAAATTTCAAATTGGAGAGTAACTTTTCCAAATGAAATGCTATTAAAAAAATATTTGATAAAGCTCCAGAAGTGCAAGATACTTTGAGAAACTTGGTGTCCGATATAGCATACAAATCAATATCTACATTTCTATTCAATTTTAAAAGCAGTGAGAAAAATTTTAGAGAAAATAAATATGATAAACCACTTTTTAAAGCTTTAAATAAAGCTTAAAAAAAGAAATAATAAAAAGTTTGATTTTCATTAAAAATTTTACAGTTCACGTTTACACAGAAAAAAGATTTCGTAAAATTGTTCGTTAATGTTTGCGGTGAATACCTAATGGGAACTTCAGCCATAAACATGTTTTGCAAAAGTTTGCATTTTTTTTCACAAACATTGTTCGTGACATGATCAATTGAAAAGTATTTTTTTCTATTTTACAAACACTAGTTCGTAAATGTTCGTAAAGAGTAAGAAAAAGCACTCGTAATTTTTTTTCATTCAAAACAAAAATGTACGAGCTAATTTAATGAAAAAGTACAATATTTTGCTCGCTTTACGAGCATTTCGTAAGTCCCTAGAAGGAATTGACAAATATTTATAAAATATTAGTTTCTGTGTGGGAAATCGGTCCGAGATTTGGATCTTTTCCTCTACTTTCAATTTGCAATTCGGGAAATTTCGGCAATGAAAAAAATACCAATTTCCGGGTTTATATCCACTACCATTGTTAAAGTTATATTAGCTTTATTGAAATTTAGTAGATTGGTTATTCATGAAATTAAATTTTCAATAGTTAAATTTTCATGATGTTCTCAACTTTCTGAATTAAAAAAAAGACAGGTAGCGTTGCATTTACATAATAAAATAATTATTTGACATTTCATAAATAAATTCGCTGACTATTTTTATATGAAATATACTTATTTGATTTTCTTTCAAATTTATTCCAGACTTCAGCATTAAGAAAAACAGTATTTTTCCATTCTTTCATAGTTCAAAAAATTATAAAATATGTTACTTATTTAAAGAAACATCGAAGTTACATTTCTGTCTTTATTTTCTCTACTTATTTTTAATTTAAATTTTACAATGTTAAATTCCTTTAAGCCCTTAACTTAAAATGGAAATCTAAAATTTACTTGAGCTGTTTCAAACTTTTAAAACAATCGCAAGAACCTTCTTGCGTTTGTTAAAAGTTAACTTCAATTATATATAGTCTTAAAACATATAGTCTTAAGAAAGGATCGTTGAATCCAAAAGGCAGGAAATAAACTGAAATCTAACCTAATCTAATTATTTAAAATTTTGAGGTTAACTTTTAATTTATGAAGATTCACTACGTTTGATTTAAAATCAGAAATCTTTAATGTTGGCTTCAATATTGAAATCAAATTTTTAACATGTGACAGAGTCTAAGCAAATCAAGACTGATCATTGTCCAGTGAAAATCCGATTAAAGGAGATCCAAAAGAGACTAAATTGAATAAATGCATTTGTTTTAGGTGATGGTAGCTAAAAACCCTTAATCCAAATTACGAATAGATCGAAATCCCGTATGGGAAGAAAATCCAAATGGACCAAAATCTAAAATCCCTAATACCAGAATTCTGAAAGTCAAAATCGCAAATCGACCAATATTCAAAACGCTGAAATTTTGAATTGGTTGAAATCCCGAAAAGCCAAGGTCCCGAATAGCCAAAATCCAGAATAGTCAAAATCTCCTATGGTCAAAATCCAGAAAGCGTCAAAATTCCGAAAATCGAAAATCTCGAATGGGCCGAAATCCCGAATAGTCAAAATCCCGAATTCTCAAAATTCAGAAAACGTCAAGATCCTGAATGGTATTAATCCAGAAAGCGTCAAAATTTCTAAAAACCAACATCCCGGAAGACAAAATCTCCAAAGTTGAAATCCTGAATGGTCAAAATTCTAAAAGGAACGATATTATACGAAGGATAATGTGCGGAATAATTTCCCAAAGTGCAGAAAATTTCCCCTGCCTCCAGTAAGCGCAGGTGCAATCGTGGGAGCAGCTATGACACTTTTAGGGATTCGGAATTTTGGCTTTCGGAATTTTGGTTTTCGGGATTTTGGCTTTCAGGATTTTGAGCGCGACCCGTTTGAGGTTATGAAACCTGCAATTGTTTTCAAGTCGAAATACCTTGATAGAACGTTTCTTCTGGTTTGACTGAACTGGTTTTTGCAAGTCTGACTAATTTTGGCGACCGAATTCCAAATCAAAGATATTCAAAAAATATACAGAAGACCGGGGCCGGGGCAAAATTAGCCACTGATAGCTTTAGATAGTGGGATGTTATAGTTTGCCTTAGAAGGGATCTTGAGGAAATCTTTATTAATTCCAAGTAGAGGAAAGTGCTCAACCCATGCTTCGTATGACCCCAAGCTTCGTAATGACTGAATTTTTCCTATGTTTTTCAATAAATGTGACTCATTGCAACCTTATTTTAAAAACTAGGGAAAAGTGTCAATTTTTTTTAAAATAAATTGCGGAGTCACATTTATTCAGAAACGTAGGAAAAAATCTTGAGACTGTACGAAGCATGAGCATGGGCACTTTCCCCTAAACAATTCTTTTTATTCGGTCTCCAATAGAGTAAAATTTGCAAAGATAAATTCTTGAGGAGGAGCTCAAGTTTTTTCGCATTTATGTGCTGCAGTCGTCCTTCATAATCCGATTTTCAGTATGTCCGAAATTTCACGACTTTTCGACATATTAACAAAATTACTCTATACTGAGAAAAAAGGGGGTGCGCTTAACTTTTTTTCCTCATAACTATAACACTTATTAGGTGTAAAAATATATCAACATTTTTTAATGTTAATTTTACACCTTTTTTAAGAGTAAAATTAGCATGAAAAAGGGTAACTTTAACCTCTAATACACCTAAAAAGCATAATATTTGCACCGATTTCGGATCAATATTGCAGGGTAAAATTAACATTTCCTGAATGTTATTTTAACTTTTTCGGATTTCTCTCAGTGTATGTATATGTAGTAGGTCATACCCTTCAAATTAAATCTGATTATAAGAAGACCGTTTATAAATACCAAATGTGCTTTAAAATAATGCGCATTAATAGAATTGAAACACTGAAGGTACTATTATTATTCGAATAATCATTGTATGACCCTTTGTACTAAATTCACCTTATACTATTTAAGATCATTGAAGAATTAGCATCAAGATTTTTCTAAAAGAAATTCAGTAAGTTGAAGACGGGTACTTCTCTGTTAGGAAGCCTTTGAAATAGGGGTTTTTCTTCGATTTTTAATGATTTAATTTAACTCCACAAAGACATATTTCAAAGGTGCTCCAGTTGAAAGGTATCGCACTTCAACATAAACCCATTATCATTTGGTCAGCCGGGTAATGACGTCCGGTCAAGTTGAAATGGGTATTTTTGAAATAAATAAAAGAGGCACGTTTTGTGCAGGAAGTTTCATCTTAACCGGAATTAGTGCATTTTGGACCTTGGCATTTCAGCACCTCTTTTGGTGGTCAGCTGGGAAGTTGTATAAACGCCGAATGTTTTGATAATTAAAATTGACACCTCTTTTCACTCTTTGGGCTGCATGAATGGTAAATAAAATAAAGTAAAAGAGTTATGTCTCACCTTTCAATTCCGGCTAGGAGCGTGCGATATTTTGGAGAAACCAGTGCTCCACCACCCCAAGCTGCGTCCACATGGAACCAAAGCTGGTATTTCTCACACAGGTCGGCAATTTGGGTGAGTGGATCGAATGCCCCCAGCACTGTCGTACCTGCCGTGGCTGATACCATAAAAGGGTGGCCACCTTCACATTTGGAACGCAAAATCTCGCTCTCCAAATGATCCATTTGCATTTTACCACATGCATCTGTACGTATTGAGTATACATTATTGGCACCGATACCCATAAATGAGGCCAACTTCTGAATAGAATAGTGAGCATCCTCGGATGTGAACAACACCAAACGTGGCATTGCGTGAAGTCCTTTGGCCTGTGGAATTTTCGCATCAAAATCATTTTATTGCATACATTGCATTGGTGCTAGCATATGGGGATTATCAATTCAATCAATTCACAATTCATTAAATTGCAACCATTATACCAATTGAATGCTCCACCCTGAACTACCATGTGCTCTCACACTCTCACCATTTTAGATTTATGCTGAGGGCTTTATCAGATTATTGGGAATTTTTAAAGGAGTTATTGAATTACACTGTCAATGGGGGTGGATGGTTAAAGGATTTCCTTTTAAACTCTGTATCGATATTCTTTTCTGCCTCAGTCCCTACCTCATCCCAAGAGCTCTTTAACCTTGTTGAAGAAGGAAAGGATTAAAGTTCTTAAGGTGATCGTCTTAGCAAATTTCTCACTTGAATTTTACATGTTTTCTTCACTTGAGTTTATTTATCACTTTTAATACTCTTTGGAATTTATGAACAGAATTTTCTTTCCAAAAGATCCTTTTATCTGGAGTTTGACTGAAACTTAGCATTTTGCACCCACCTTCAAGCAAAAGTCTTGGGGACTTTGAAACATGGAATCTGTTCTGTACCGAATAAATCAATGTTTTAATTATACTTTTATCACGTAACCTGACGCAGATGAATCCCAGTTTTGAAGAATCATGAGAGCCATTACTGGCTTGAGTTGTTTTATAATTCCTAATCATGTGAGAAAGATTAATCGGAATATCATCGGTTGAATCAACCTTTGTTGTATCTGTATTAATTGTGTTTGCATTTCATTTTGTAATACTGATACAAAAGAAATTCAGATACTATAATTGACGATTCTATAGATTAATAAAATGTATCCCTGATTCTTTATTTCAAAGGCATTTACCGACCGGGTGAAAAGTTCTGAGATCGGACAGCAAAAAGGGACTAGGGTAAAATGAGGTAATTTGGAACCATTTGAGATTTTCTCATTGTTTCAGAGATTCAAAAGACAGAAAAGCTGTTCCTTTTCTTCTTAATCGTCTTTTTCTTCTTTTGCTCGTCTGAAACAATGAGAAAATCTCAAATATCCCAAATTGTAAATGGTTCTAAATTACCTCATTTTACCCTACATGATTCCAATTTTTTTTCTAATTGCTTAATCTCCTACAACTTTGACGTACTTGATCTCATAATTCTGCAATAATTTTAAACCATGGCATTAGCGTGTGTAAGCTAGTAGTGTGCAAGATCTGTTTAAAACCGAACAAATGTCAAAATAAGTTTGTTTAAGGTAGCGTTTTGACCATTGACGTAAAAGTTTCATTTGACGTTTGTTCGGTTTCAAACGGTTCTTGCACACTACTAGCTTAAAGTGATGTCTACGGAGAAATTTATTCACGTATTCCAACAGACAGATGTCGCTGGAGGTCAAATCTAGTTAATAATGACGGATGATCAAACAATTCGTACATCCAGCTTTTGTCAAATTTTTACGTACGCAAAACCACTTTTTCAATTAGATTTTTCATATAGAAATGTTTTTGCAAAATGTATCGTACTCATTGTTTTGAGATGCCTATATAGTATGAGCAATTTAACGCGTAGTCACACTTGATCTACAGAGACAATAATTTGGATTTTTTAACACTAAGAAAAAAACGGGGGTGCGATTAACATTCTTCCTCATAACTTTAACCCTTTTTAGGTGTAAAAATATATCAACATTTTTTAATGTTAATTTTACACCTTTTTATGGGTAAAATTAACATGAAAAAGGGTAACTTTAACACCTAATACACCTAAAAAGGGTAATATTTACACCGATTTCGGATCAATACTGCAGGGTAAAATTAATATTTCCGGAATGTTTTTTTTAACTTTTCGGATTTCTCTCAGTGAATGATTATTGGGTTAATTCGCATTTTGGACTTTGACTGCATAGATTACTTTTAGGCCTTGCAGACCACCTTGAAATTCAAGTGACCAACTGCAAACAATTGATTTTGAAAGAGGATATGTCCCTTGTGTTTTTATCATTTTAGAATTATTTACCACTGCTTTTAAATTTTTTTTAGCAAAGAACTTATTTACTGCACGATGTTAAATTTTTCCATTTTGAAAAAATGGATCGACACACCAACTTCAATTGCCTTGAAAGGTATAAGAAAGAATTTCCAGATGGAAATGAAGCTTAGTATAGATTCACATTAGGAGTGATACTAAATTATTAATAAATTAATTCCTCCTATCAATTAGGATCTTCTGAATAAAACGTAATCTTTAAATTAGGCAGTGAAAGGAACGTTCGACTCTTCAATTTTGAATTTTGTAATGACCCAAGAGGTATTTTTTCTGTAAATTGTTTTTTTTAAATCTACAAGTGAGAATCATAAAATTGAATTCTTATAATTTTTCAAAAATAAATTTTTGAGATAATAAATCATTATATCGACCGCTCAGAATAAGAGACGAATAACTCGCAGTTGGAAAATTTTACAGGAGAGCGATTTGAAGTAGAGATTTTACATGCAAAGTATAGGATTTTTGAGATTTAAGATCTCTATAACTTTGAAAAAGATTATCATTTAAGTACTATATTTACAGGAAAGTTAGAGCGTATAAAGAAGTATCTAAAAAACTAAATAAAACGATTTTTTTTTGTAAAAAAATCGAGTTGTTCGACTAATATTCTGAGTAGACGATGTGGGAACTGTGCTATAAGTTTTAAAGTATGCAATACCCAAGAAAATAATAAAACGACAATTCAGACTTAGTGAGCTTAAATAAAGTTCATAAAAGTTTGTCAATTGAGTAACAAAGGGGTTAGTTGGGTTACTTGATTAGCTCGACAAATAAAAAAATTATTTAATTTAAGTTCTTTATCATATAAAACTATAATATTTGAACTATATTTTCTGGAATTTTCATTTAAATTTGAAAAATATTGTCGTTGGTACCTAATTTTTGGAGAAGATTTTTGACTTACTTTGCGGTAGTTACGGTTAATCAGAACAAATCGTCTAAAGTTAAAAAACAAAATATTTTCTGTTAACAAATGAGCTAAACACGTACTTCAACGAAGGATTTTTAATAACTTTGATCACAACTTATTTTACAAAACGAAACGTGGTTCAAAGGACGCCAAAAATGCTCTCACAGATCCAAATTTAATTATTTTCAGTAATCCTTCATTCTAGTACAAGTTTAACTCATCTGCTATCAGGAAATATTTTTTTTTTTTATTCTAATGGACTTGCTCTGAATTATCGTGACTACCCTAAAATATGTTTTTTCATAACAGGTTTCCAAAAACCAGGTCCCTACGGCTGATTTTTTAATTTTTTTAAATAAAAATTTTAGAAAATATACTCTAAATCCTCTAAACCCATATGTGAACCGGTGAGCTTGTCGGGGGTGTAGGGTAGCTCAGAAAAAACAGAGATTTTTCCTAAAGCTACTTTTTCCTTTCTTCTCTTGTGGGCTTCTTTGTGAGTTCTCACAGATGATAAACAAATAAATGTTTTATTGTAAATATATTATTGAGCAAGAAATAATGAGGAAAAATAATTTTGAAAATAAATAAGAAATAGAACTTAATTAAATATTTCAAGAAAATCTTTGAGAGTATGGAATGAATGGATGATGTTAGTTTAAGCTGAGACTTCTTACTAATATTTCAATATATTGCGATTCTGAAGAGGGTTGAGAAACTATCCCAAGTTCAATCATTTGTCTAAAAACAAAATAATCTAAAGGATTCTTCCATTGGTTTTTGGGGTTTTTCTATCAGGGGTTAGAAGGCATGCCAAGACGGCGGTAGACAGATGATGTAGCATATTTTTAAAGCAGACTAAACCTTACAATTATTTTATTTCATTTACAATTGTTTTGTAGAGTTAAATTGCATTACGTCAAAGATCAATTTTCCTTAAAAATTTATGGAAAATCATATATTATGCAGCCCTACAACTCAAAGTATCCCCACATCCCCTATAATCTTCAATATTAATTGGATTAATACAGATTATATCAGATCAATTTAGTGCATCTTATCCTCGGCATTTAATTAACACAATCACAGTCAATATGTAATTTTAGAATTCTTAAGAATAAGCACATACAATCACTTATCATGCAGACCAAGTCTTCATAACGAAATGAATCTATGTTTACAATATCCAAGAATATCTCCTTTTTTGGCTAAAGTTGTCTAAAATTTAGGACTTTTCTTGTATATATTCTTCTATTTTACGAGCTTCCAAGTCACATGATAAAAGTTTCAAACTGTTTTTTTTTTTTTAATTTGACTTCACGTGAGGTTTTCTTGTTAAATATGCTATTAACGAACTTCCTTAATTAACATTTAACATAACGTCTAAGAATAAAACTTTTTAAGATATTCACTTGAAATGTATGATTTTTTTTATTATTATTCAAATACTCTTCTTTGTATCGAGCATAAAACTTTTGTTTGTCAACAGAAGAACTTATGGCATTCAACGAAGAAAAAGTATTGAGTTTGTTAGAAAGAAATTGTGAGCATTTTTATGAAACATTTTTTTCAATTCAATTAGAATAGCACAAACAACAAAATTGATCAAAAGAAAATTATACAAAATGATATTTTTGGTGAATAAATAATTGACAGTTCAATTTCATTTGAAAATGTGATATTTTCTGAAAATTTTGTGAAATTTGTTAGAATAAAGGAAAATGGAGTAGCAATAATTATTAAAACCGACAAAACTCAAAATTCTCAATAGTCAGTGAAATAATTTACTTAATTATTGTGGAATTTTTGTTGGAAATGTATGAGTGACGTATTCTTTTGATCAAAATTTTAAATGCAAAATTATCCCTCAATTTTAATGAAGATTGTAGAGCGTAAAATTGTGAATATTTATTAATAAAAAGAATCAGCCCATTGCTGAAATAATTTTAAAATGTAATTATTTTTTTAATTGCAAAGTAAAAAGAGATGATTATCAGGCGGTGCAAAATGATATTTAAAACAATCATTAAAAAAAGATATTAAGGATATTACAAAATATCACTAAAGGAAAAGTCTCTTGAAAGTCTTTAAAGTCTCTTATGGCGTTATCACGCAAATTAGATCAAGAAAATTTCATGAAATCGAAATTCACATCCTTTTCTTTCTCAAATAGTTTGCATAAGTCTATCCTATTCTTTCGCACTCTTCTTCTTTTTTTGAATACCACACCAAATTTAATTTAGCGCAATCTAATTTTGAGTGGGAAAGAATGAAATGGATATATGCAAAATGTTTGAAAGAGAAAAAGATGTAAATTTTAATGTTACGCAATTTTCCTGATCTCAAAGATGTGCTGGAACCGGTATGATCAATTTTGAGTCTCTTATCGTTCTAAATAAAATATTTCACAGGCCTTAATTCATTTTACAGAATATTTAGCGGAATATATGCCTTTCTGTGCTATTTTTTGTTCTGTTCAAATTAGTTATTACTGAACAAGATTGCTTATATAATTTACTTTATTCAATTCCTAATTTATTTATTTGTTTTAAGAAGCACCTGGTAGCCAAATTCAATTTTTAGTAACCAAATTTTCCAAAAAATATTGTTTTGACAGCTTCAACTTTTTGAAGCATTATTAACAAGAAATTTGGGATAAGTATGTTTTAAAGAGGTTAAACATTTTTGGTACATAATATAATATTGTAATCAGTAAAAAATGAATTTTTAAGTATTCCGTTTTTTTCAGCTAAACTCAATTTAGAACTTGAATCAAATTATAATCAATGTCATATTGGGCAAATATAATTCAAAATCGTCAGTGAAAAATAAATTTTGATCAGTAGAAAACTAAAATGTGGTTAAGATTCCCTTAAACTCGCACCGCACGCCCCAGATAGATCATAATATTTTTAGTTTTCTTTTAAAAATGTTATTTTCATGCATTTTCAATTTATGATTTCCCTTCTGTTTCTAAACTGATCAAATTCAATAGCTTTTGCTTTATAACCAGTCAGTGAAAAATTATACAGTTACAACACAAATAGTGCCAACACGTCTGGTTCTTTTATTTCTGTAAATTGGAAAATTATTAGGGGCGGATAGGTACATTTTCACGTAGATGAACTTTTTTCAGACCTCGTTGTATTAACTTCTCTTGAGTATTGACTATCTGAAAACATACAGCGCAATTCCTAGAAAAAATATTTTTCGTCTTAAAAATCTTTATTTTCGAAACCAATGTATGCGTGAAACTGCCCTATCCTTCCATACAGTATATTCTTGGTTATCCGTTGACTGTTTGTCCATGTGACATAAAATTGTCCGTGATTAAGTTAAATTTTAAAAAGTTTGTTGACATATTATCTACGTTAAAGCGAATGTGTTCCAATTTACGGAGATTTTTTCGAACTTATGCATTCTTAGGGAAAATGTCAATTCGATCACGCTAGGATTCAGTCCACAAACTTTTCACGTAAAGGCCTATACACATTGAGAGCAATTTTCGTCAAAAATTGCATTTTTGACAGAATTTTGACAGTTCTGCCTACAGCAGTGCAGACAATTTCCTTCAAAAATGCAATTTTTGCCAAAAATTGCTCCCAATGTGTAGAGGCCTTCAACAAAAAATTATCGTTGATTTTTAAAAGGTTTGACGTCTAATAATCTTTCAAATCGTGTGACATTTTGGTCTCGCTTGGACGGACAAGCAAGAATATACTCTAGTAGTTGAAATATCTGATTCACTGAAGTTCTTAGTCTTTTAGTGTAACTTAAAAGTTCAAGAATTACCTTGAAATTTTACATATTTTTTCAATTTTATTTGAAATTTTTACGGGTTGACACTACTGGGATCGTACTGTATTTTTTCTGTACGAAATCAAATTTTATTAGTCATCAATTAAGAGGTCTAAAAGCACTAAAATTATTATTTTTATTTTAGAAACGAGAATAAGAGGGTAAAAGGAAGACCTATTAGCATTTTCTGTGCTATTTGAACTTTGAACACCTCGTTTTTATAAGAAAAAGTAGAGTAATGTAAAAAACGTCACACTAGGGTAAAGCGATACAAGTTGGACAATTCGCCGTTACAAGTTGGACAGGGCCTTTTTCTTGATAAATACAGTACTAATTTTTTTTAAGCACAAGGAATCAAATTATAAAAGAAAAGCATTAAAAATATACAAATAAAAATGAAGTATAAAATTTATCAAGAAAAAAAGGCCTGTCCAACTTGTACCATGGTCCAATTTGTACTACTTTACCCTACTCAAATTTTGTTAAATAAATTAAATAAATGTCAATATTTTCGCAAAAGTGCCAACAACTGTCTGTCGAAAAGGTGTTCCCTCGACCCTATTCTGAAGAAAAGAATAAGGAACCTTTAACATTAAACCTAATGGCTCTAGCACACCTTTTAGATCAGGAAAATTTCATAAAGTCGAAATTGGAATCCCTTTCTTTCTCACACGTTTTTCATATGTCCATCTCATTCTTTCGCACTCTTCTTCTTCTTTTAAACATCACACCAAATTCAATTTAGCTCGATCAAATTTGATGTGCGAAAAAATGAGATAGACATAATGCAAAACGTGTGAGAAAGAAAAGAACGTGAATTTTGATTTCATGAAATTTTCTTGAACTAAAAGGTGTGCCGGAGCTATAAAGACCGTTTTTGGTGGTTTTTTCTAGCGCGCTCGGTCAAATGACAAACCACGGTAGGTAGGATCAAGGGTAGGATACTCAACATTTTTTTTAGAAAAAATTAAAAAAAAAATTAAGTAATAATTTAAACATTGAAAAACATATTACATAAATAGAAATTTATAAAGTTTGATAGCACCATTGTACCGTTTAAATATTTGATAAGTTTAAAAAGTTTATAAACCGGTCAATTTGACCGGTCTTGATAGGTTTAGTGTTAAGGACGATTGTGTTATTGGTGACACAAAAACAAAATTTTTCTTACAGTCTCCTGAAGTTATGTTTTGCTTTAACAAAATTAGAAAAAGAAATATTTTTTTCTGACCCCCAATTTTTGACCCTTTCGTCCTTCAAGGGTTAAACGAAGAATTGGGTCTGGTTAAAGTTTTGTCAAAAGGATGTTGTTTACAAATTTGCCAAATTTTTTCTCACAAATTTACATGGAAGAATATCCATTTGACACACTTTTTTTGTCAAAGTAGATCTATTTTAGGGGTACTTTATTCTTTTCACAGATCAAAATTTAATTAATATTTTATTTCCCAAAACTATTTTGCCCGCAAAGTGACAATACAGAAATATTTCAGGCTTTTATTACCTTAAATTTTTTGGCAAGAAATATATTTTGAATTGCAGCCAAATTATAATCCAAAATTCTATTTGAGAGAGAAAGTACTGACTTGCATTCTTAATATTATTCCTTAGTGCTTTTTCCAATAAGGCGACTGGTATGGTTCTGGTTTTTGTTTGAAATGATTACATGACGTCAATGGAAAGAAAATGCTCAAGGGTATAAAACACGTTTAACGATATTACACTTTCACATAACACCGTTTCAATTCCAATTGAATGCTATACAACCGCCATGAACTCGTTCTTTACATTTCATTGAGAGCTTAGGAATCTCTAGAACGCGCTCAGTTCGCGCTAAACAGCTGTGTGACGGGTTACAGTTTTTTTCTTTTTGTTGTTTCGTGGTAAGAATGGGACACACTGTATTTCCGCAATTATTAAAGGAATTCCGCATAGTTAGGGAGATAATTGGACAGAGTTTATTTTTAATGGTATACAATAGCTTCTTACGGGGGTGCTTTTGGAGGAAATGAGACACTTGTGCTCAAATTGCAAGATTTTATCCTGAAATATAAAAGAACAAACAAAAAAAATAAGGGAGTATATCCTCTTGAAGAAACTTTCGCTAAACTGGATTTTTTTTTTGTCACTGAGAGTCTATATCGTTTTGGTGGGATAGAAAATCTCCGGTTTCCCGGTGAAAATCCTTCCCTGCAGTGTCATTTGAAGCACCACACACATAACAATTCCACTCTTGGGAAGCTTTTTGGCGGCGGTATGAGAGACAGTGAGAGAGCTTACGAAAATCACTTCCTGTTCAATTTTTAAACTATATAGTTTGACGTAGTCAATTGGGCATAGGATGGAGCTTTTTTTCTGAGCGATATTGAATTTTTTGCTGTTGCTGAAATTCACGGACAATTAGATAGGAGCTTCGAATTACCTTCACATCTGGCATACATTTGTATCTTGCGCAACTAATTGCATATCCGTTTGCAATTGAGCCGCCAGGTGCAAAAATACCATCACCATCACCATTGGGAAATCCGACGATTTTTCTCAGTTCACGTAAAACAACCTCTTCCATGAGGGTGAATACGGGTGCGACTTCATAGGTGTAGACGCTGGGATTGAGGGCGTCTGTTACCCATTGTCCGGCCAGGGCGTAGGGATCAACGGTGGAAAAGAGTTGATTGACAAAGTATGGATGGCCCGTCTTTACGGAATACTTTATAGTCTGTCGTATATGGTCAAGAAGTTGACTGTCCGTCACACCATCGGTGGACAGGTCAAGATCAAGTGTACTGGCCAAGTCTTCGGGATTGCGCCACTCGAGGACTCGACTTGACCTATCAGTACCGGAGAAGATGGCCTTCTCCAATAATTCCTCAATGCACTCACGCAGAAATTTTTCATGAGTCCGATTTGTCTGACTCTGATACCGTACATCGGAATTCCCATCTGTATCACTCTTCATTTTATCCATTTTCATACCACCGAATTTATTGATATCCGCCTGATGGGCAAATTCCTCATCTTCTTCGGATAATCCAGCACTCTCTGAACCACTAGACATATGGAAATCCTCCACTGTTTGCACATCCACATTCAATTGGCCGTTTGCGGGCATTTTGGCTGCTGTCGCGCTACTAAACTCTCTTAAAAGTTCTTCGGTTAAACAAAATCTGATATCACACTTACAATATGTCACACCACAACTTGTGCCAAATAAACTTGCTGACACTCTTCCGACAAATAATTTAAACGAAAAAAAAAAATACACAAAAAGAGAAATATACCCAAGAACTCTCCTCACACCGTTTTGCGATGCACACGGGGAGTGAGTTGGTTATGAACTAAAACTATTTAAGTAAATGCTTGGCTACTTATAAATACCCCACAATCATCGAATCCCAACTATTTAACACTTTTTCTCTCACCGCCAACGACGGACAAGGTGATTTCCAACGGAAGATTGATATATAAAATTGCTTTAATTATACATACAAACTTGGTATTTTTACAGTGTATTTGGGTGGGGGCTTGGGGAAGGCCTTGCAATGACTAACCAAACTCAAAATCTCTATTCAATTCTTTTTTTTTATCATTATTATTTATTTTATTTTACTGCTACGGAGCAAATTGATCATTTTATTGGACGAGAATTGATTTCTTGCATTTTATTGCAAATTGCCCCTTACATTTTACATTTTGTTGCTGTAGCTAATAAGTTCTCAGGAATTAACTCTTGTGCTCATTTTTTTCTTGTATTTTTTGCAACAATATAAGATACAATAATGTACAGTAATTAGGTGTTTCAATGACTTCGGGCTGTCTTTCTCTGGCTGATAATTTTGTCACAAAATGCACAAGAAAGTGAGGAGGAGAAAAGACTTAATCGAGTGCTCGAAAATCGTAAGACTTTCGTACATCTATTTAGACTTAACCTTTTGGGAATGACACGTGAAACGCTAATAATACCGTGAAAAAACGGATTAAACGGACAAGTAAGAAGCTTTCAGTAGGGGAGACTGGGGCAATATTTGTCAAAACGAAAATTTCAATATTCACTATTTTCAAAATAAAAGAGACTGAGGCTTGATTATAGAAAGCCTTCATGAACCTTCTTAAACTTACAAAGTTTCAAGGGATTCCAGGAAGGATTATGCAAAATAAAAAAATAATGAAATTTTGAGCCATATTTTTGGAATATAGTCATTCGAGGAGAGTTGGAACAGTGCGAGAGATGGACCACTTCGCCTCCTGCCTACACCCTATGCATGATCTCCACCTCATTTGGTCTATTTGTGCCCATCAACATTCTAATGAAAACCCCCAAGTTGCAGCTTTCTATCTTTAAAATTGTACGAGAAAATTGAAATTGAATTTTTTGGATGTCTGAAAAATGGCCAAAAATTTTTATTTAGCCATAAAAATACATGTATTTGGGTGTTGAGGAGAGATGGAACTTAATGGTTTTGGCAACACTTCCGGTGTGAATTTTGGTCAATATTCTTCAAAATCTTTTCAAGTAAATCTTAGAAATTATTTTCCCTATATTTCTGGTAAGACTGACTTGATACACTCAGAGAAATTGCTATCGAAGTATGTGAGCCACATATTCCACAAAATAAATCAATTATACTGAAAAAATATAATAAACTTTAATAAATTCAATGAAATGGTGTTCATGTCTAAAATTACTTCTCTCCTATTCTAAATTAATAAAATAAACTATAAATATTTTGCTAAAATTAGGGGTGTTCCATCTCACCCTCACTTTTTGTGAGTGTTTTAAAATGCAACTTTTTTTAAATCCTTTTCGAAGTGACTATTTTCATCTAGGCATTTCTAATATTGATATCTTAAATTTAGAGTCTTCAAATGATAAGCCAGTGAGATTCGTCTTTGTATTGCATTCAAAACGTGTCCGCAATATTGTATAAAAAAAGGTGTTCCATCTCTCCTCGAATGACTATATTTGGCTTACAGAAAATATCAATACTGATTAGCTCAATTTAAGCACATTTCTCGTTAAGATAGAGAAAAATTATCTTCGACAAAGTTGTAGAGGAATAAATTTTCTATAAAAATATGCCTATTTAATATTTTTAACGTTTGCAAGAGTAAAACGTCACAAATTATCCGAAGACTGACAAAATTTGCCCCAGCAATTTTGAGAATCTCCACAAAATCGACTTTTAGAAAATGATTCGAAAATCATATCTCTTTCGATATAGAGGAAAAAGTCTTCTGCAATGTTGTAGAGCAGTAAATTTCCTACAAGAATATGCTCATTATAGAACGTTTAAGTTTTCCCAAAGCTCGTGAAAGACTTAAATATGCGCTTTGACAAGTTTTTTCCCAGTCTCCCCTAGCTTTCAGACTAGACGTTTAGCCCACAGTATCTGAATCCCTCGAAATCCTAAATAACAAGCAATATTATTAATTTTTCAAAATCTAATGGATCATTTGCTGTAGCATTTCTAATTTAGGGTGCTATGTACAGAAAACTGCTACTTTATTAACCCTCCAGTCGTGGAATTCTTTAAAGATATGACATTGTCATATGACAAATTTTATGGTAAATTCAAAAACAGGACAAAATCTTAAACTCAATAACCAATGGCCATTGCAAGGAGTTCTACTAAGCTCTTTGTAACTGATATAAAGCAGATTATCGATTTTTAAATTTGCCATATGACATTGCCATACTGTTACAGAATTCCCCTACAAGTCCAACCTTTTAATATGCAGAAAAGAGTAGGAGAATATAGGCATAGTTCGCACACAGTGAACCTTCAAACGATTTGAATTTTTTCTCTGTTTGCAAGAAGCTGCCTTACCATTTATTACCTCGTCTCATTAGGTTAATGTATCAATCTTATGGCTAAGAAATGTAGATCTGCAACATTGCAAGCAAACAAAGAGAAAATTCGCAGAGTTTGAAGGTTCGCTGTGTACGGATCATGCCAACATCTCCCTATATATTTTTTTAAGTTATGGGGCGGGGGGTTTAATTGAGTTGGGGCTACATTGAAAATGCTAACCTTGCCATAAATTAATTTTGATCCACTATTATTTTGTAGAGCTAAATTACATTACATTGATGTCCAGTTTTCTTTAGAAATATGCGAAGAAATAGCGTTTTCAATGTCCTATCTTATAATGTATCCCCACCTCTCCCTAACTAAGATCCAATAAATTCAAAATTACCACATATTCTTCATTGTATCTTTTAGTTCAGGTTCCAGATCTCAAAATCGCACTTTAATTTCTTTTTTTTCCAAATTTAATAAATAAAATATACAAAGTAAAATTACATACTTTAGACAGGCATTTTTGAAGAAAAAAATTTGCTGATCTTTCAATAATTCATTTTTTTTATATGTCAATAACAGGGGAGACTGGGACAAAAAGTCACAAATTGAAAATTTTAAAATTCAATATCTTCCAAGATAAAAGAGATAGCGGATTAATTTTTTTTCCATAGATGGCCTCTATAGACTTTCTTCAAAGTCGTAAGTTTCTTAGAATTCGAACAAGGATTTCAGAAAATAAAAATATTGAAATTTTTAGCCCTATTTTTAAAATGTTTTCCTTACAGCACATATCAATTTTGACCTACTTATTCTCCAAAATTGATGTACTGATAAATATTTCCTAAATGATTTGGACTCTTTGAATACGAAACCAATATCTATTTTAGAATTTTACAAAGATTCTTTTCTCCAGAAATCATTTTATTAAAAATGACCACTTGGGGTAAAAAGTAACAAAAGGTATGGAGTAAAAAGTAACAAAGACCGAAGCAATTTATGATGTCTCACGGCGAGAAGAAACGTCATTTCCATGTTTCGCCGCTTTTTGCTTGCATTGGTCAAACGATTAGCAGTGTTTTGTGTGCTTTTTTCTAAAATAGCTTGAAAAGCACTTTTCTCGTTCAGATAGAGAAAACTGTGTTTTAAAAAGTTGTAGAGGAATAAATTTTTTATAAAATTATGTCACCTAGCTATTTTTTTTAAATTTACGAAAACCCGTAATAAAGCAAATGAAAATATGATAATATCCCATACCTGATACTATTTACCCCAGCATTTTTGAGAATGGTCACAAAATTATCTTTTAGAAAACAGCTCGATAAATGTATTTTCTTACAAAAATAGCCGAAAATGACTTTTACAAAGTTGTAGAGCAGTAAATTTCCTATAAGACTGCACTAATTAGAAATTTCTGGGGCACTAGGTTAGCTTGAAAAAAAATAAAATATCCGTTTTGTGACTTTTTACCCCAGTCTCCCCTACTAATTGAGAACATTGAAGACATTTTAAGTGAGTAAAAAATACTACTAACTAAAACTATACCAGTAAATGTGATTTTGTAATGCTACCTTGAAGACCTTGAAGACGTATATTAAGCTTTAGAGTGTTAATATACTAATAAAAAAAATTACACAAAGGAAAAAGCATACTTATTCGTTAAAAGCCTAATTTCAAACAACAAATGATTTCAATGCGTGGAACTTGACATTTTATGAACTAATGAAAGAAGAAAGAGACACTGGTAAAAATAAAAGAGTTAATTTGATCCTTTTCAGAACAATGGATCATATTATTCGATCAATTTGATCCTTTGAAATGTTCACTTGTATCTCTTGAAATTTTGTATGCACATTTATCATCATTGATTATATTTTATCGTATACTTAATTAGTCATATCATATTTCCTTCATCTGAGCGAAAACCGAAACCTCTCATTTTTACCACTGAATCTTAAAACTAATCTCGTGAATGACAAATTTTTCAAATTGATTTAATAAAGAAGCCTCTGAAATTTTTCTCATCGTTAGTTCTGCCCTCTGGCGGTGGATAAAGGAAGCCTTACGATTAACTTGACAGAGCTTTCGGGACGTCATTTTTTGTGTTTGTGCGTTTATTTTTTGATTGATTAATTACTTAATAAACCTAATAAATTAGCTAGTTTCTGTGCATAGCACCCTTAATTCAAAATTTTTCTAAAAATGGTTTTATGAGTGTAGTTAAGCCATATGGGTAAACCTTAGATCTTAAGCCCATATAATGCGACTTTAACGGGGGAAAAAGGTAATTCCTATAATTCCTACCTTATTAATTCTAATATTGAGTTGCTGTAAACCTATTCCTAATGAATGGTAGGGGAAGTACTCTCCCTTGGAACGTTCATGTCTTCGAATAATGTGAGTTATCTTTAAGTTTTCCTGAGAGATTTAAAGATTTCTATTAAATATTAGTTTATTATCAATTATTGATAATTATGTGACGATCATGTAGAAATCTCTTAGGAAAAGTGAAAGAAATCCACATTATTGAAAGGCATGAACGTTCCAAGGGAGTTACTTTCCCCTACACGTTTGCAAAAATCTTGGCTGTTATAAGTGTTACTATTCAAATCCATTCTTGGACCGATTCTAAGTCGCTGCGGTGTTATTGCCTTCTGGATCTCTGTCACTGTACCTATAAGTTGGGGAGCCGACAGAGTAAATTCGGTCTAGAACGTTGGAGAGAAAGGACGTGAGGACACGGGTTTCGTGGAGGGAGGAATCTGACTGGGTGCTAGAAGGTGCGGCGGCTATTTGGCTAAAGTGAGATCATGCCTTTCAATCCTTCCAATCTAAGAATCCGACCGGTAGTAGGGGAAAGTGCCCATGCTTTGCACGGTCCCAAGCTCTACAATGACTAAATTTTTCTATGTTTCTGAATAAATACGACTCCGCAATATATTTTAAAAACAAGTCACTTTCCCCTAGTTTTTGAAATACAGAAAAGATGAGTCACATTTATTGAGAAACATACGAAAAATTTAGTCATTGTAAAGCTTGGGGCCGTATAAACTATGGGCACTTTCCCCTAATGTATCCTTTCATCCGTAGAAGCGGAACTTTAACATATCCTTAATATAAGAAATAGATCATTTTCCAGGGGCCTATCGACATTTCATTTTCTATACATTTTTACATTAGAGGCACTGAAGACTATTGGCAAGTTTTTTCCTAAAGAGATTTGACCGATCAGTCTGCTATATTTCTAAATCTACGAACTACGAACAAATTTGCTTAAGTCGCAGTGCAATATCTGAAACATTTTTACAAGGAAAAGTAAAAAATAGCTTCACTTTTTATTAGGCTTGATGGGCCCCTGTCATTTTCACTCTAATAATGGTAAAATGAAACTTTATAGTAGATAAAAAAGGTATTTCCACGTTTTTAATTCTAACCACTAAAAAAATTACTTCTCCCTTGCGCAAATTATTCTTAAATGCTTGTGAGGTACTAAACCTCAGGAAAAACATTTTTGGTCAGTAAATTAGCAAACATAGTTAGAAAAAATTACATTGGTCAGCAAATAGATCACCAAGGTCAGCAAACAAATAAAATTTTAGGGATCAAAAAATTCTATTTTTTGGTTATCAAAAATTAATAAGTGTTCGTAAATCCTTTTCAATAAAACTGAAAATGCCAAGGCTGTTCGTAACCGTGACTACTTCATTTTCCCTTCGACTATTTAATATTTATAATTACGTTTTATTTATGTATACTTACCAAGTTTAATTTTTATTGACCAATTTACTTAATTATTGCACAATCTGCTGCAGTCCTAAAAACCACGATTGTAGGGGATTTCTCATCTTATTAAAAAGGCTCATAACATTTGGTGAATATGAAAACATTAACCTGGTACAACACTTAGGGGGTAGTTTTGCAGATTCGTACTGAAAAATGTGTCCAAGATTTAAGAGTTTTTACTGAATTCCACACAAACCGAATCAGATGTTCATAGTCCTGCCCATAGTCATCAGATGCAAACCGAATCAATTATACCATAAAATGACAAAAAAATCCCTTACTTATTAGGTTCATAATTCCACCTCACAAAATTCCTGGAAATCCTTGGACTTTCCTCTAAAGGAAAATGAAAATGTAGTGGCACTTTTTACGAAGCTGCCCTATAGGGGAATTCTGTAATTTTCGTGGCATTGTCACGCGTAAGTTCGAAACCTGATAATGCCAATAGAGCTTTTTTGTCATATCATATGAGTTCGAAAATGAAATTAACTTATTTTTACAGTCTGTCTTGGTTAATTTGTTTAACAACATTCATTTTCATTTTCATTTCCAGAAATCTCAAATGTGTGACTTCTGACAATGTCACGTGAGCTGAAATGGCAATGTCACGGCTACAGAATCGCATCTTCGAAAAAGCTCTCTAGAGATTCAAACCCAATTTGTCATATGGCATTGTCAGAGTGTTACAGAATTCCCCTCCTGGATTGATTTTATTGATTTAATTATTATCTGTCATTAATATGACTTAATTGACAGCTGACTAACCTCTAAACCAGAGTTGAGCAAGAACCGTTTGAGTTTGAAACCGAACAAACGTCAAATGAAAATTACACTTGTAAAAATAAAAGTATCAAATTCATCCAAATTTGATCCATCCTTTGCAAAAGGATCAATTTGATCCTTTCATTTTTACCAGTGTATACATCAAAATTTAAAGCGCTCCTGTATGGCATTCTGTAACCGTATGACATTGTCATATGACAATTTTAGAATTTCTATCTGGTCAATTCGGGGAAACTATTCAGAAAAAACGAATCATATCAAATACTGAGAGTTTCACAAAGGTCCTTGCAATAGAGATGTGATGCTCACTGACCTCTATTGTTATCCTGCCTTCGACTTTACAACGAAATGTCATATGACATTGTCATATCGTTACAGAATTCCCTTATTGAACAAACTTATTTTGACGTTTATTCGGTCTCAAACGGTTTTTGCACACCCCTGCTCTAAATCCAACTTAACTCATTTGTGTGGTCTGCATCTATAGCTAGCGCCATCTATCTGTGAACCTTTATAAATTACTTGAGAACGTAGTTTTCTCAAGAATGCAATTTTATCAAAATCGAACGATTATAAATTACTTTGCTCTTTTTCATACGACTTCGAGCAATTAAAGTTGATGGCGAAAAAAAAAAGAGGATCAATACTTCCGACTCTTAATTGACTTAAAGCTTGGCATGGGGAGATACACAAAATGCTTGGAATTTTTTTGCATATAGACTAAAGAGTACATCATTAAGAAAAATGTTGTAACTATAGCTAAGTATCACGAGTAAATATCGTGGCATAATGTCTAATGAAGAGTTCATTTTTTTTTGTTCTTTTAGTAGCTCTCATAGCTGTTGCATTTCTCTGGTGAGAGAAAATTTTTTGGCACTGAAACTTTTGCTACTATTCAATTCACCATTTCTATATCATTGAATCTTTATTCGCCATTCTGAGAAAAAAAGTTATTTTATATGCTATGACTGTAGATGTACTTTGGCATTTTGATGGGCGACTGCCAAGCAAGTGGTAAATTTGCAATAATTCATCTCAATTGCATCAACATCCAATACATTTTATATCTCCTTCATGCTTTTCTCTTTTCTGTTCGCATGAAAATTTGAAGGGTTGGATTGCGATTTTTCCCACAAATGTTTTGGCTATGTGCTTCTTCTGTAAACATATAACGTATCAGCGGTGGAGGATCTCCCCTTGCGCACATTTCGATGACTACAATACAAAATATAGACGCGGTGTCGCCATAAATACTGTTTTATATAACACTGTGATTTACAACTAGCGTCTGTATAAATAAACATAAAATTAATGGATACTATTCGAGTTGTATGGGAGCATCTCAAAAGCGATTTCTGTGCCAATTCTGCCATATTAAACTGATTCTACTGTTTGACGTCAGGAAAAATTTTTGGGCTGACATAGAGAAAAGGGGGGAAGAAATTCTATATCTCAAATGACTACAATGTTATTCTGTACATAAAATTGCCACTATATAATGTGGCGTCTACCAAGAATTTTACCCAAAAAATAAAATCATTCAAGAGTAAAATGTTCTAAGAAATGCCAAAGAAGTTAAATAAAAAGGGGATATTTTAGTGTCGCATCAACATTGTCAGACTCTGAATCAATCTTCGGGGGAAATACCAATAAAAGCGTCATGAGATACAATTTCTCAGTTAATTGATAAGATTTGCCACATTTTTTTTTGCTCCAACCGTAAGATGGTACAAATGCATGGAGAAAAAGAATTAAGAATGATATGACTCAACATAAAATATTTATCTATAACTAAAGTATAATCTTTAGTTTTTTTTTGCTCTCATGGAAAATACGTCGTTAAAGTTTCATGTTGCGAATGCACGAGTTGAAGCTGCCGTAGATAAGAGACAAAAGATAACAACCTTCCGGGTTGCAACAATTTACAGTTAGTTTTTGTAGTGGAGTAGAGTTTCTTTATCAAAAGCCATATGGAATTAATTTATTAAAATTTTAATTGAAAAGTATTGTATTGTTGGGTGATGTAATCTACAAGATTTTCAATCTGTTAACACTTTTCTTCTTTTGAATTTCAATAGGAAAATGAAATTTCTTGATACTTTAAATGGTATGATAAATTTTTAAGCCTGCAAAATGGTAATGATATTACTTGGATAAAGAAAATAAAACGTAATCAATCAGTTTAAAGTGCTTTCTTATCAATTTTGAGGTACTTACAAAACTGGTACCTTAACGACCAGAAAGTTTATTCCTTAATGTATTTCTTAAGTCTTAATTTTTACTTAAAAAGTTATTAGGATGCTCCTAAGGCGGTCTTAAAACTGCATGGTAGGATCCGTAGTATCGATCTCGATCCGAAAACTTTTTAGTTTTTAAGTAAAGATATCAAAACGTATTAAACTTAAAAATCTTTTAAAATCCCTTTTAAGAATTAAAGCATTTATTATATTATAATTAATAAAAATATGTATCATACTACTAAGATGGAGTTCCTTACTGTGTTATCACACTTGCACATTAAAATTTTAATATGATTCACATTAATTGTCGCTGGTGAGAGTCCAAATGTGTAATTTGTGTGTTTGAATCATTTTATATTCAAAATTTGATCTATTTGTTGATAAAAAGGTAGACTTGGCCCGCAAAATTTGATATAAATTGATTTATAGCATTAATGCGAAAAATTAATGCGATTTTCTCTTTAATTTTTTAATGTGAAAAATATTTATGCTTTAGGGAAATTCAAATTTATTTTTGCAAGCCAAGTCCACTTCTTTATCAATAAATAGAAAAGCCCCAAATATTAAGTGACTCAAAGACACAAATAACATATTTGGACGCTAACAAGCGACAATTAATGTGAATCACATTAAAATATTAATGTACAAGTGTGATAACGCCGTTAGAATGGTTCCTAGTACAATTGATAAAAACTGAATGAGAAATGATAATGTTCCAATGATTCTGAGGTCCGAAGAGCAGTTCATTTTAAATCAAAGATCATTACCTAACAAAGTTCTCTAAACCGTTACGATAGGGCACAAACCTAGGATCTCGGCAAATCCTAATAAGAGACAGCTGAACCAGATATAAGACCTACTCGAATGCCTTTAGGTGATCTAGTGCAAAATTTTCATAAAGCGATGGAACTTCGAAACGTCCTACGCTCGTTGCCCCACGCAGGGAAAGGCAATGGAAAAATGAATAGGTTAGGCGTTTCACTTTTAGGTTATAATTCTTTCGAGCAAAGCATATACAAATGCAACTATAAGATATTAAAAGATTTCACTCGTGAGTTTGGAGCTAGCTTGGAGTTTGAGAAGTCAAAACTCTGGAGATATGCTTTGGTTTGTCCGTAAGCGAACTCTGAAAGATCCACACGGACTTGTTCGTAAGCAACCTTGTAGGAAAGAACCCCTTCATCCGCAATCTCTAAAGTGGCTCCTCCGACCATCTAGAACGTGAAATGTAATAATAAAGTCAGATTCACTTGAATGAAAAGAATCGAAAAACGTCGTTCAAGTTATAATTTAGGATGTGATAGGTTTTCTTTTAATGTTATGAATATTTAAGAAATGTTTTATCGAGCTAATAAAGAAGGAAAGTTCACTGACCATGATCATTCAATTTTTTCTTTTAACATGCCACATCTTTTTAAATTTCTTTTAAATTGGATTTAAGATTTGCTGAACGTTCACAAGAGATATCCGCTTCTCTGATGTCATTGGCAAGAATTCCTCGTTTCAAAGATTTCTAAAATTCCAAGATTTTTTAAATGTTGTGGTCCCGGAATTTCAAGTTTTCGGTATTTCGCGTTTTAGGAAAACTTGTCAGACTTGGTAAAACAAATTTTTCGAAGTGCAATATTTTCAATACAAATTGAAGTTTTTTTTGTAGATTCTTTTTCAGGAGTGTAGTTCGGAACCTTGCAAGTAATTTATCGTTTTTGTTTTCTCTATAGAATCCTATTCCGTTTAAAAATGAATAAAAGTACAGACATGAATTTGACTGTAATTTTGGACACCTCATTTGTAATTTCGGACACTTTGCTTATATTTTTGAGCAGATGTTATTCCGCAATAGGATTTCTATTCTCGTCTATATCAAGAATCTAACTTACCACATCCTGCTCTCTGTTTATGAGATGGAACGGTGAGATGTCCAAAGGAGCTCGGAAACCTTTGATGTAATTTATTGAATACGCGCAGATTCCCCTATTCTCTTGCTTTTCCAGCACCTTTTCAACACTTTTTCCCTACAGTTCGTTTGTTGGAGGTAGTACTTCTTTGTTTTTTTTTTATACACTAAAGGGCAAATGGAGCATACCTTTGAAATTGCGATATTCCACCCATTTTTAAATAAAATTGAGCCCTTGATTGAGCCTTATCGTGATACGACTTAGCTACACAAAGAGATTGAGATGCTAAATTACATTATGATAAACTTCAGTTCCATTTAATCATAGAAGAAGAATCCTAATTTCAAAGGTGCCCGACTTCCCCCTATACAACCTTATCTTCACTAAAATTAAAAATTTATAATATTTTGAGAAGTAAAACAACTGTCCGGAATAAGAAGCACTACTTCATTTGTGAACCCCTGACAAAATAGTCTTTTTTACACAAAACACGTAATGCATTAGGCATGTTTCACTTCAGAATTTATCCATTAAAAACCCATTAAAAGGATTAAAAACATAGAAAAAAATTGAAGTGCCCGAAGCTTGATTCGTCCGAAGGTATCTAGTATCTAGTTATTTCTTGTTATCTCTTTAAAGAAAAATTATTAGTGGGGGAATACTAGATACTTTCGGATGAATCAAGCTTCGGGCACCTCAATTTTTTTCTGTGTTTTTAACGTTTTTAATCTTTTTAATGGATTTGACTGATAACTCTTTCTGGAAATTTAAGGCTTTGGACCACCTATTAATTAATGGGACAATTTCATTTGTAACGCTATTAAAAATTAATTATTCAAAACTTCAGTTGTCCAAAGATAACGCACCTTCCCCTATTAATTTAAGAAATTTTAGTTCAAATCATAACCAAAATTGAACGAATTTACTGATAGTATCTTATAAAATGATAAACATTTGAACTAAATACACTATTCAATAAATATTTAAAGAACATTCCATAATATTAAACAATTTTTTGTAGTGTCCAACTTTACCTTCAAAGTGTCCAAAATTACAATCAGTCCCAAATTATGATTACTTCCTCTATCGAGTTTTTAAAATTATTTCTGAATCATTCACTTATTAATTAAAAAACTATTTTATTTATTTATTTTTTATTTATTATTTATTGTTTTATAATTTTTTCGCAATCGGAAATATTGGATTTTGTGTGTTGAATATATCCAATTTAATTTTTTTTAATTACCGGCCTATTTTAAAATTAAAGTGTTCACAGCAGCTGCAGACCAACCCCCTATCTTTCCATTCAAAAACTTTTTTTGAAAAAATATATTTTTATTTCATATTTCAAATCAAAAATACATTTATATTGAGATGCATTCAAAATCTTATCTCTTAAATTTTAATTTGGAAAACAAGTCTTTTCATTGGTAACAATCTTGAGGAAACTGCTGGAACATTTAATGTAACAGCCTCTCATTTCTTTTTATCCTAATAGACTTTGTAAAAAAAAAAAACATAACTCGTGAAATGCCATATCTTATTTGATAAATTGAAGGAGATTTGAAGGGCTTTGTTTTTCTTCTGCAATCTTTGCAAGATTTTTCATCACATCAACTCTGTTCTCAGTCTTAATCATACGGTTTATTTTCATGACACAGCGATCTTTGGCATCGCAATAACTGACAATATAAACCACTGAATTATGTACATATAGAAGCCGGTTTTTCGTCTGTGGGGACTTTTTTATGACTTGCCAAACAATTCACTTGCATTCATGCTAATTTCAGCTTCTGCCATATCGAACGTAGTAGTAAAAAAAAAGGCGCCAAATGGAGCCATGGAGAAATGATGGGGATTTCTACGGTGATGTAGGAGGAGGGAGTTATTGGAGAAAAAAAAAGTTGAGTGACTTTGAAAAGAGATACATGGTGATTTTCACGTGGTTCCCATTACATATTCAATTTTTTCTCTGATTAATCGATGCTGTTTTTTTTTGCTGAACAATTTTCACGGGGTATAATAGCTAATTTTTAACCTTGTTCACGAGTTGGTCTTTGTTTTTTTAATATTGAGATTATTATGTTTTACTTTTTTTTTTTAAATTCGGTTTTAAAATTAGATTTTCACAGTGTCATTGGATTTATTCATATAAATCTGTTTTTGGACACGTGTAACTTGGTAAATTAATCCAATTTGAGATAATCGTGATTCTGAGATAAAGAATACTTTGGTTTATATACGTCACAAAGTATATAAGATTTTTTTTTCTATTTTTGGTGTATAAATGTTTTTTTTTTGGTGGTTTGAAATATAAAGCAGGGATAAAGAAAATGGGTATGGAATTGTTTTGAGCAATTCATTTGGAATCCTCCGTTCGCCTGATTCTCATATCTCTCTCTGGATGATTTTTTTTGTTTGTTTGTGAGATATCCTTTCTCTCGAGATAGACAGGCTAATTAAAATTGAGCACCACAATTTCTGCATCGCTTATTTTTCATGCATAAGCAGCAAAGGATGCCGATGGGAAATAGGAAAATGGCACAACAAATACCACAGCATGTGTAATCTTCTTCCAATGTACCAATCCGGCAGACAGGGCATCCTCCAACAACAATTATCTGCGGAGGGATATTGATAGTTGTTGACGTTGTTGTTGCTGGAAGGGTCTCCGCGGTAGTTCCGTAGCTCATGGTATTCACAGGGGGTGCAGTCGGTAGGATCGGATAGTACTGCGGAGGTCCCGTTGGGGGTGGTCCCACTGAATCACAAAGAAAATCCAATCAATTGTTTACATTAAGATTATTCTATCAGAGATTTCGATTTCACAGATAAAAAAATTCTTACTTGGAACTGGCTGACTGGTAACCGTCGTTGATGTCTGCATCACTTCAGTGTATGATGGAGGTAGTTCTGATATCTCCCGCTTTTCCATAATACCTCTCAACACACTTGAAATGTCCTCTTCAGAAAATTTTTCTTGATTTTCCAAAAAAAAAATCACAATTTATCACACTTGACTCACCCGGGACTGAAGTATAATCTGCGCACGCCTATGTCAGATGCAGATTGTCACGTCTTGTTTGGAGTATTGCCTGATGTTTTCGACAAGCTTTTCACTCCTATACACTCCACATTTAGGCGATATATTCACTTTTTCACTGAGCTTTGTGTTCCTCCTTATCACGCCAGAAGCGACGGTCTTGATTTGAATTTCATCGTAAAATTCACATGAGTACGTGCAATGATGTTTTTGGGAAAAATTTTTCCGTCCACGACTGGGACAAAGTGAATGATTTTCTCTGTGAAAAATGATTTTGCTATCGTGAAATTGAATTTTTTGCTCTTCGCAGCAAACCATATGAAAAACTTAGGGGTAGGAGGAACTATTTGGACTCTAAAGGAAATTTGTCCTTCGTTGAAAAATTGTCAGTTATAACTAAATTTTGCAGAGTTCCAATTGAAGCTCAGAGCAACATTTCAATTTACTAATATATTTTTTCACAAAAGTGATTTAATTGAGATTAAATTAATGTTTTGTTTTTTAGTTTTTTAAATATATTTACAATATTCAGATTGGTGAGTTCGTTTAGGGTTTTAAATAAGATTGAAGAACATTGCATACCATTTCAATAATCTGTATTATGCACAGAAAAAAATGTTTTAGCAAAAATATTGTGTACCTAGTGAAAAATTATTAGGGGAGACCTGGGCAGAATTAGGAACGGATAACATTAGTAATTAACCTTTTCCTATTCATTGAGATATTGAACAATCTTAAACAATTTTATTTGCTGTCTAATTCTTTTACGGTCTCCCTAGCTGTTTTCAATCCAGGAGTGACATGATAACTTATTTTCGATACTATCGACTGTCGATTCTGAAAAATTTAAACATAGCAGGAATTCCTGTAAATAATTCAGATATTTACAAACAGGCACATCCTTTTAAGAATGTCACAAAGAAAGGCTCTGCAATGCGTCAAAAGTCGACATTCACTTAATCTAACATATATAGATTTATCGATACTATCGATTCAATAGTGTCGAAAAGTTATCATACCACCCCAGATGTTACTCAATTTTAATTTGAAAAGCATTTCGCAATTTAAAGCTTTGTTAAAGCTACAAGCGATAAACAACACATACTGCACTCTGCACTAAATAAAATTTTTCGTAAATTGTTCGTAAATGTTTGTGAATTTTTACTGGAGACTTAAAAATTGTTCGTAAATCGTATAACCCACAAACAAGTTCGTAATAGTTTGTACTTTATCACAAACAATGGTCGTAACATGATCACTTGATGAGCATTTTTTTGTTCTTTTACAAATATTTGTTCGTACATTTTTGTTTCTCAAGCAAAAATTTCCAAACAATTGACAAAATTTTACGAACATTTTTTGAGTATTTACAAACATTTACGAATAACATTTCTGAAGAAATACAAACTTTAACGGACTTATTTGCGGGTTATATACGCTTTATAAGAATTTCGCAAGTCCCCAATAGGAATTCACAAACATTTGCGAACAATTTTACGAAATATTTTTTTTCTGTATAGTCCAAGTCTACAGTAGGAACCGTAATTTTTCTCATGATGAAACCTACATATTTTTATAATGATCTCTTAAGACATTTGAGGTAATTATTTGCTAAAGGGTACTATCACACTAGGATTTTCACAATTTAATTTTAAGTTCAATTGAGCCAATTGAGCATTATAAGATTTCTAGAACTTAGGGTAAAGTGGTATAAGTTGAGCAGTGGTACAAGTTGGACAATGATACAATTTGAACAGTGCTTTTTGTCTTGATAAATTTAGTACTTCATTTTTATTTGTATATTTTTAATGCTTTAGTTTTATAATTTGGTTCCTTGTGCTTAAAAACCAAATTTTGTACTGTATTTATCAAGAAAAAAGCCATGTCCAACTTGTACCGGCGAATTGTCCAACTTGTAACACTAATTCCAAATTATATCACTTTACCCTACTTGAAAATTCTCACAGCCAGGACAAATTTTCCAAGAAATTTGCTCAATTTTAAATAGTGCAGCTGAATTTTTGATGGTAAATGACTACGGAAAATGTGTGATAGTACTTAAAATGTCTTATAAGTCACTTATCTGTTATGCAAAAGAATCCCTAAAGCCAGATGAAAGGGTTGTAGGCAAAGGGCCTCATGAACAGAGGCTCATACCGTCTTCTTGAAAATCTGAACTTAGCAAATTACTCCCGATACTGAAGTTGCTCTCGCGCACAAGTTTATCACTAATCACTGTACTTATTTTATTTTTTGGCCACAAGTAATATTAATTATGAGTAAATAAATTTAATAAGAACAATTTAGTTCAAAAGGCCACTCGTTTAACTGCAATAAAATTGAAATTAATGATCAATTTTAACATTTTTATTTGCTGAATTCAAATTTAAATTGAGCAACTATATTTTTGATATTTTACCATTTTTAAACGTGTTTTTGTAAACCAAGTATAACTTTATATCAATAAACAAGCGAAAATCTATCAATTCAAATGAAACAATTCATCTGAAAATTAAATTGAATTTACAAATTGAAAAAAACCTAGTGTGATAGCAAGAATCTGATTTGCGGAGGTAAAGAAATTAAAATGCAAGAAAACCTACGTTAACATTAGCAACTTTGGAAAGTGTTTCAAATACTTTTAAATTTAAAACTAATAAAAGTATTTTCGCCTGAACTTATACAATTTTACCTTAGTATTATCACTAGGGTCTCATTGTAAACTGTTTTTTTGTCAACAAACATGCCAAAAATTTGCTGATTATTTTATTTTTTTTAGTTTTTTAATAATGTAGGAGAGACCGGGGCAGAATTAGCCAGCAAACAAAATTTTTCATTGCGTATAATTTGTAAGACAAATGTTTGCAACATGCTGATAAATATTTCAATGAATAGGAAGTGATGTGTTTTCTTCGAATAAGTATAGTGGTTTCTTGAATATTCCTTCTAAGGTAGGCCATAACACCCCACTGTCTAATACCATGCATGGCTAATTCTACCCCGGTCTGCCGTATAGAACAAATATTTAAAAACTTTTCTATCTATTGTCGTAATACACTTTTTGACAACTTATTCTAATTATTTTAGAAGCAGGTATATAATCCGCTTTTTCCCAACTTGTCACCGCTGTAAAGGTTAGACGGTAAAAGATATCACTTTCCAGTTTTTAGAGACCCCCAATAAAAAAAAAACATTATCTCTAGACGCTTGTTTCCTCCCCTTCACCAACCCCTCCAGAACCATGTTATTTTTGGTTTATTTCGAAAACTGAATAGTTTGTATTATATTTTCGGATATGTTTTAGATACAGCGTAGGCGAACATTTTATCCAAACATATGTCCGGAAAATGGTTATCCTGAATTAGTGAAGGTCGAAGGTCAATCACTTTGGATGGCTCATTTTTTAACTGATTTGGTTAAATTTGGATGTTTGAAGAAATATTGAAATTTCGAACCGGGCTGCATCGGACATCATCGGTGGTGAATCGGTTAAGTAAAAATAATTGGATCGTTTTTTTTCGGAAATTAATGTTTTAATTGACCTTAAGTTTGTTTCCGAGCTAGAGGTCAAACGGTAAGAGATATTGACTTCCGGTCTCCGATGACCCCCCACAAGTGGGCATTATCTGGGACGGTTTTTTTCTTTTCCCCCTATTGGCCCAAGCTTTTTTAATGATTTTCGGATATGTTTTAGAGAAAGTCCAGTTCTTTCAAAACATATTAGAAAATTTGTTATTTTGAATTTTATTGAAAATCAATAGTCAACCACTCTGTAAAGGGCCCACTTTTCAACCGATTTGGTTAAACTTGAATTTTTTGGAAAGCTCTTGATATTTCTTATTTGGCTATATTATCATCAATCGGTAATGAATTGGTCAAGTCGGTCAAGTAATCGTATTTGATTTATTTTTCTCGAATATCCCTTTTTATTTACGCGTAGGCATGTTACTAATGACAAGAACATTCTAACATGTGTATTTCTATCCAATTTTCTAGTTCAGCGTTATTTTCCGACTTTTTAATGGATTTAATGTTTGATAAATAGGTATATTTAATATTCATCCAAAAAATAATTCACCGAAAGCTCTATCTCGTGAGTTCAAGCATTTCGTAAAATTGGGACACTTTTCCATCTCTTTTATCGTACAACTTTCCCGATAAAATTGTAACTTAAGTCGTCAATTGATCAAGAAAAAAAAAACAGATTTCTGTAAGTAGGGTAGGGTAGGGTTATTTATTCCAATATTTTATATTTAAAAAAATAATGCATGCCTGAAGCAACCTCAACCTCCGCTAATATTATTTTGAATACGTTAATACCTAGAGCCGTACTCCATATTTTTGAAAGGATTTTAACGAGAATTTGAGGTTTAAATCTTCATAGTATGGGCTACGGACCTAAACGATATGATTTAAATCCTCTAAATTCTTATCAGTCAAGATTTCTTGAGAAATTTTCACTTAGAGTTCGATATTAAAGATAAATATCCTAGTTTATTAAAAAAAATAATAACAAAATTATTCGCTGTTTGGGATTTTATACCTTCGGGAACAGGGGTAATCCCATAGTCTGAAGATTCGATTCTGAGATGGTCTACATTATATTAAAAGGTGGTATCATTAGAACAATGCGCATTATTATTTTCTTATGATACTTCAACACTTAATTGTTATTACCCAGATCCTTGTTAAAAAGCTTGTGAATTTTGTGATTTTTTTTATCTGTAACGGTCGCTAAATTTAAGTTCTTTACATTAGATTCTTTCAAAAACTATTTATTTATATAGTGTAACTATCTAAGAATAGAATTTATTATTTAGAATTCAAATCAGGGAAGAGAATGAAGGAAATTATTATCAAAACCGATGCAATGTCAAATTTTCCGTGAAGTAAGGGAAATGCTACAAATCGTTTAACTTTTTGAGGACTATGAGGTCGACCATTGATTAAAACCCTAGATCTCAATCTCTTACCGTTTTGGGCTATTTAATCCAATAACACGTACGAACAAATGTATGATTATTATCAGCAGGTTTTTCATTCCCCATTAATAGAATCAATTTCAAAATCTGTCCTTTGTTTGCGCTTAGCCTTTTATTCTCAGCTTTAAATTCCAAACACTCTATACAATTTGGTGTATTCATATATACTTTTATGTATCTAAAATTATTGCACATACTCTTGTTATGTTGATACAAAAACCATATTCAGAATGCTAAACAGATTATTTTAACAATTTTATGCAAGTTTCACATTAGTTTCTAAATTAATTGCTCAATTTAGACAGTGGTAAATCGGTGCATTTTATCTCTTTGTATTTGTATACAATCCCTACATCAACTTAGCAATCAAACCACGAATAATGATCGCATTTGTCACTTTCAATTGCACTAATCGGGCTACATTATTAATAGCTTGTAAAGGACACCCAGTGACGATTTCACCAAATATAATCCTGAATGACGATGAGCAATTCTCGTGTTTAGTTATCGCCGCCCCCAGAGAGAACTTGCCCAGATTACTAATAAAGCCATTACGTTGATCGATTCAACATAGTCCGCAGTTATATATAGGACAATGTGTATAGATATTTCCTCGAGCATCACCGGGGATAGATTGAATTAAGCCGATGAAGTGGACTATCTTGTAATGCTGCGTTATCAACAATTACTATTTGATGTGGAGGATGCTGCAGTAATGAACTATGACAGGTTATTAAATTAAAATAGGACGTTGATGCCATTGTATTAAGGCATTATGCAACATTAAATATTTTTTCCACTAATTCATCTGGACGTCCACCCTCTTGGGGGTGGGGAAAAAAATACTAAATGCATTGAGAAAAAAAGTTTTAACCAAATTTTCTCTTTCTCACACTCTTAAAATACTTTTATAGTTCGATGCCAATTAAAAAAAAATAGTAGTGGCAGATGCTACTGAAAGTCCGGTTAATTTTCCAGCACGGAAGTTTCCAAAACGATAAAGAGTGAACGACAGCGGTATAAAACAGACGTTTTAGTTTTAGTTTTTTTTCTCTGAATGGCATTTTCACATATTTTCACGAATGCGTCTCAATCAAATCGATGACCTATTTCCCCCAGAATCCCCATTGTTATGCAAATATTGATCTACAACAATTTAGGCAATTGAAAGCATTCTTGGGTCTCTCAATATCCCCATTGAATTCCTCAATTCACCATTGTGTTTCGGGGATGAAAATCATTGTGTTAGGCAAACTGCTAGGCCTTTTTTGCCCCCAAAACATCCCAGAACTATCACAATCACAAATCCGCGGAATACTAATCCCCTGAAAACACGTTGACTTGTATATACATATATATATATTTTTTTATTCAGCATATGAAAATCAACGGAAATATCAGAGAAATTCTCTTCAACAGAATCGAGAAAAACGTGTCCTGAACACAAAAAAAAATTCACCGCATACGAAAGAGATATAGAAACACTGCCTATTTACATTTCGTAACGTTGATACGTACAAGGGGTGGATATTTTGGTCAGAAGTGGAATAGTGATCACTGAAAAAGGCGGAAGTCCTTGGAAGTGGAAGTGGGGGAGTGCATATTTCAAAGATTAAAAAGGGTTATGAATTTATTCATTAATACATAAAATCGAAAAAGAATAACGTTAAATTGCGGTTTAATAAAATAATTAAATTAGAAGTACACAACTGTTTGGTAAAGTTCTACTTTTGTACGAAGATAAGTATGTGTTCCTCATATGAATTATTGCCTTAGGGCAGGATCACATTGACAGTCAAATGCTCAACGTCACCGCCAAAGCCTCACCGTTTTTCATTAATTTACGCATTTTCATTGAAATTCCTAAGCAAATTCTCAATCACCGTATTACCTCACCAAATACTCGGTGGCACTAGATGAGAATAATATAAGACAATTGGAGAAATAAAAGTAAAAAGCGAAAGGGGAAGAGCTCATAATTTTGGACAGGGTGCTTATAAGCATCAATGTTCCAAGTTTGAAGTGCGATATTTTCAAAACTAATTGATATATTCTATTATTCTCTTTTTAGAAAGGTTATTTAGAAACTTAACGAGAAGTTTATCGCCTTTGTTTTTACTAAAATTAGTCTTAATACGTTTAAAAATTAATTGATATGTAGAGATGAATTTGACTCACATTTTGGACAACTTAGTTGTAAATTTGGACACCTTGGCTGTATATTTGGACAGCTAAGCAGTTAGGATGCCCATTGTTCTCTATTTCAAGAACCTATCTTATCAAGTCTTCTTCCTGTTTTTGTAAGGAACCGTAGAATGTCACAAAAAGCCCGGAAACTTTCCATATCATTCATTAAAGTGAATTGACTTCGGTATTGGAAGTACGCGCGGATTTGCGCATTCCTTGACCTTTCCGGGAGCCAATATATTTTTCGATGTTTAAGTTTTAATTTTTTCTCTTTTCTAAGAAAAAAAATGTTGAGTATCCTATCCTACCGCGGTCTGTTATTTAACCCAACGCTCTAGGAAAAACGACCAAAAAACGGTTGGTACGTTCGGTGTCAACTCTAATAATATTCAAAATTTAACGAATTTAGTGGAAAAATTTTCCAAAAAGAACAAATATTTGGATAAAATTCAGTAATTATCAAATATTGTAATAAAAAACCAAAATTTTAATCAATTTATTTTTAGTGTTCAAATTTAGAAACCGTCCAAAATTATGAGCTCTTCCCTTACGGTGAACAAAAAACTGTACGAGTGATTATCGTCCTGTTTTTTGCTCACCGTTTATGGCATTTTCGTTGTATTTCTTATATGTTCTTATATTATTTTCATCTAGTGCCACAGGATATATGATGACGTAATACGGTAACTGAGCATTTGCTTAAGAATTGCAATGAAAATGCGTAAATTGAGGAAAAACGGTGAGCAATTGACTGTCAATGTGATTCTGCCCTTAATGTGAAAATCTTTCTTATTTAGAGCTTGTGACTTTCACGTTATTAATAAGTTGTTATTTGAGTAAAACTGTGTCGTATCGTATGGTTGGGCCTCAAAAATTGAGCATTTTTGAACTGGTTTACCTTTGAAAATGGACTTTTTCCAATTTTAAATGGAATTAAGGTTTATAATAATGTAATTTACCTTCACAATGTGTTCGTAAAGCTAAATAGAATCACGATAAGGTCCAGTTCCGCTTACAAATAGGAGAAAAAGCTTATTTCTAAAAGTACCCCAATTCAAAAGTACCCCACTTCCCTCTACACATCGTCGGTTAGATCAGCAACTATGCTAACTGCATTTGATTTGTGTTTGCATTCTTTGTAAGTGACACATCGCTGCATTGCGTTTCCAACGAATGTAGATCTAAAGTAAATGCAGTTAGAACAGTTGCTGATTCAAAAGACGATTTGTGCAACTGATTATCTTTAAAAAAATACTTCATTTTGAGGAAAAAGTCTCAAAATATCACAATAAGGGCACAAACTCTCAGTAAAAAATAATTTCACTTAGGACTATAATTCGTGTGAGCAGCGAGTGTCTTTCTTCGCATAAAAACCAAGTTAGAGCAAGCCAAGATTAATGGCCTCTACACACTAGAGCAGTTTATGTCCATATTGCTGGAGTCTTCCTACACATGCGTAGGAATTTTTTTTCGATATGGACATAAATTTCTCTAGTGTATAGAGGCTATAAGCGTGCAATAAGGGTTCAAAAACCTAGATTATAGGGTAACATATGGTATTTCGGGACACTTTCTAGCAGTTTGCAATTTCAAATAGCCTAATGACTTCTCAAATTATTTTTTTGTTGTTGATGCAAATATTTATGTTCCTTATTCTAATCAGAATAAGATTCTTACCGAAAAATCTTGAAAAACGCATCATTTTTTATTCAAAATAGCAAAAAATATAAAGAAGTAAGAATTGTGTATTTCGGGACAGACAAAAGTCGCTATTATGCAATTAAATTTCATTGAACCTGTCTATTTACATTTAAGTAGAAAGTCTAAACTTAAATTAAATACAATTTTAGAAGTTTTATGTTTATCTAATACATCAAGAGCTTAAAATTTCATATAAAACTTAAAAATAATAAGAAAACAAATATTTATAGGATTTTTTATGTGTCCAGAAATACCCATATTATATCTCGAAAAGCACCTTGTCCAGAAATACCACACGTTACCCTATAGCAAATAACCACAAATTATTCTTAAGGAGAAAAATGAGAAAAAAGCATTAAATTAATGAATTTAATGCTTTTCATTATATTCCGGGTTGACCAGTCTGATAGCTCCAGTAGGGAAATTTTGTATTCTGTCTAAACTATATGGAATATGCAATTCAATTTATTCTATCAGAAATTTTGCGGCTATTGCAAATACAGCAAATTTTCATGGATAAATTCGGAGGAAAATAACTTTGTAGAGATGGAACATGAAATGGCTATTAGAGAGTGATCTAAATTGTATTTTCGAATAGTTTTCTCGGATTGAGCTATTAGTGAATATTAGTACAAGTGAATGATATAAACAGTAACCTCATGTCATTAACTTTATTACTAATTCCTTGCTGATTCTACCAAATTCTTACATTCTTATCGAAGTTTTGTACTCTATGATACACCTGCATTTTCACTCTGGTCTCTAAGGAGGATCAGTTTGAAAGAGAAGAACATTTAGACCTCGTTTAGTAGGGTAAATTAAGCTAATTCAAAACCTGCTCCAAATGGAAATTATTGGCTACTCCAAATGGAAACGTCATTGTTTTCACGACATATACAGTGCTAAATTATTATATTTATGTATTTTATATACCACAGTTTCATTATTTAGTTAATTTGCTCCAAATAAAACAAAAAGGGTTGTTCTTAAGTGTCTGCAAATGCTTCAATAGGAAACCCAGGAAATATATATTTTTTTGGAGAGATTTTCCTTATTATTTTAGATGGGAAAGAGAAAAGACCAGGAATAAGAACAAATCCTGCAATCAAGAGCAACTCAACAAGACTTTGGAAGCCTTTCGTCGTGGTTTCACTTACACTGATTGTCTCCAATTAGAAACTTTCCCTTGTCTCCATTTGGATTAATATGTTTCCAATAGAAGCATTTTACGCTCGCGTATTTTTCTTGTATTTAAAAAGTTTTCAAATTATATCTAAAGAATTTTCACTTAAGAGGTAACACTCTAGAAGAGTCAAGGAGCAAATTTATGTAAGTTAACAATGTATTTTAGAGGTTGTCCAAACGGGTATGTCGTCCTTATACGAAAATTCTGCTAAAAAATTCCTAACAACGATTTTTTGATGTCAAAGGTTAAAAAGGCTTTAGAGAGCTTAATTCTCAATAGAATGGTGTCATATTTAGGCTCGTTGGAAAGGTCTTGGAATATCTGACAAGTCTGAACAGGTTCAAATCAAATGGGTTATAAACCGAATTATTTCGAACCGAATGAACCGAATTTTATTACTCTTAAAACTATTTTGTGGGCTCAAATAGGTTTGGCAAGATAGAAAATGCAAGAGATGCTAGAAGTAATATTATAAACACTTTCAAAATAGCACTGCTGGAAGTGGTGTACAATTTTCTATCACACTACCTCCCCTTGGGTACATATCAAAAATTCTTTTCACCACAAATCTCATCAACCAAACGATTGTTGTAGTATATTTACATAGTTTTTATTCACTATATAAATATTCTCGTAGGTAATATGAATAATTTTAAATATATTAGCAAATTTAGCACACACACATCGACACGATGGACCTTTTTCGGTTTTAAATGAATATACATACATATATATGGCAAACAAAACAGAAACTTCTATCTGGATGTGAACGCATAATTAAATTTGTTAGAATTTGAATTTCCGTCACATCGACTGACTTTCCTACCCAACTCACTGGCTTTTTAATTTATTGAGAAAACAATGAAACCAATAAACTTTAACCCAAAACTTCTAACTCTCTAATATAGTTATTTATTTCCTTCCACAAGCACCTCTTATTTCAAATTATATCCAACACAAGAGAGCCACCAATTAAATTTGGATACTTTTAATTTACGAGAGAAATAATTTCAACATATTATACAAAACTTTCTCCACAATTTTCACTCATACACCACAGAAAAAGACGTAATAATACATTTTTTTGTTTTAAATTGAGGTTTTATTGTATCTTTTATTCCGTATATATATTATTTACTCATAAAAATAAATAGGGGTAGCTAAAATTGTCGAAAAAATTATATATAAAAAAAAGAAATGGAGAATTTAATCAACAAAAAGCTACTGTGTTTATATTTCAAAAAAACTACAACTTTTGCAAATATTAAAGAATGCAGATGGTATGGTATCTGGATGTTTTTTTCACAGCATTTGTTGTTCTTTTTATTACATTACTAAACGTATTTGCTCAAATTTATTTGCCATATTCACGAATTTGCAAAAGAAATCAATGAAATGTAATCAAACAAGCTCATCAATGGTTTTAATCAGTGTATACAGCAAAACCTCGCTTTGATGTGTGCTAATAAAAATTTGAAATATTCCAATTAAAAAGGGACAGATAATCCTAACCGGCTTATGTAGGTGAGATTCTTAACGTGAGCTAACTCGGAGTGCATGCAAATTCGATTTAGAGCTGAAGTTGGGAGACGCCATTCAGTTATCTTGAATCAAATTCGTGAAATTATACAAATTTTGTATTTAAACCAAAATATCAAGGATTTGGATGGACTGGCAGAAAAGTGATATATGTGTGAAATGTAGACCAGAATGTTCTCTATAATTTTCCCATAGAACATGATCTCATCGATTACTCAGAAGCCAAGATAATCGAGGTTTTTTGTTTCTTAACTCGTTTTTTCATCCAGAGTGCCCCAAGTAGTCATTTGTTGAACTTCAACTATATCAAAGAATTGTTGTATTTTGTGGGACTTTCCATTTCAAACCCTATTTTAAGTGTCTTGGTGGAGTAGAGGCAGTCAAATTGGCATCTGAGTGATTTCAAAGCGTTATTATGGGAAAAATCAATTTTTTCACACTTAAACGGCAAAATCGGAGTGATAGCGTAGTCTGAGCGGAAAATGATGTATGGACGAAATGTAGAGACAAATATCCTCTACAATTATGTCGAAGTAATCATCAAAATCGGTTCAGCGACAGTCGAGATAATTGAGGTTATGTGATATTGAAATTGATTTTTCGACTGTGGCGCCCCTGGTGTTGGTCCCACGAAGTTCAAATATTCTAGAAAGTTGTCGAATTTGGTGAGTTCTTTCGTTTAAGCCCTCATTCATCAAAATCGGTCACATAGAACCGGAGATATGATTTTTTGAATTTCGTGAACTTTGACCCCTCATATCTCCGGTTCTATTGAAACCACAGCGCACATACGCACCATTTTGGAAACGTCCTAGACTGGACTACAACATACTAAAATTTCATTAACTTGCACAATGCCGTTTTTGAGAAAAATGTCTTTGAATTTCGATGAATTTTGACGCTATCACAGCGCCATCTATGGTGACTTTTTGAACTTCCATCTGAAAGTGCTCATCGAGACGAAACCAAAAAGGTAAAATTTATGTCGATATGTTAATTAGAACCGGAGATAGAGGCCGGTCAATGTTCGAACTTTGACCCCTTATAGCTCGGGTCAGGGGTTATGGATCGACTTAAGGTTTTTTTTGTTTGATAGGTATTATCAACGGCTACAACATACTAAAATTTCAGCCCGATGCACAATGGAATTTTTGAGTTATTTAACTTTTAAGATTTAAAAATTTTCTTTTTAAAAAAAGCGCCCCTAGCGGTGGTTTTATGAACTTGCGATGTTAGAAGAGGAAGTGGCATTTCACAAGAGCTTTCCAAAAAGTCCTCATTTTTTAAATTCTGACAATTAGAACCGGAGTTATGGCCATTTTAAGAAATTTTTTTGGACCCTAATAGCTCGGGTCAGGGGGGTCGGGGGACCTTAAGTTTGGTATTGATGGAAAGCTCTAAGGCCCAGCTATAACATACTAAAATTTGAGTCCGCTGAATGCCATAGGGGCGGAGCTATTGAGAAAACAAAAAAAGGGGGGTCTTCAAAATGGCGGAAGGAGGGGTGGGGGGTGGGGGGTCAATGCACCAAGTTGCAATTTTCATGCGATATATAACCTTTGCCGAAAACCGCAAGTCGATATCTTTTTTAGTTTAGGAGCTATTAAGCTCCAAAGAGCGGCCGGACGGCCGGCCGGGAACGTAACTTAGCCCCCCATATATTCGTGATCAGGAAGTGGCGAAACACATTTTGGCCAAGTTTGAGCGCGATCGGAGGACATGAAATTTTGTTAGGATTATAGTAGGTGAGATTGTTAAGAATCTCACCTAATAGTGATTATGAGCTGATCTGATTGGCAAGTCTATAGAAAAAAGCTAAGGCCTTATTATAAATTACTCCATGAATTTTTTGTTCAAATTGTTTTTTTTTTTGACTAAAACTTGGGAAATTAAAATTGGAAATATTTGCCAGCGCCGCTTGCGGCAAGACACAGTGCCCTTTTGCGGGGAAAAAGCTCGTCAATGTCAGGAATATATTTTTGTTTAAAATTCTCAGTGAAAAATTTTATACTCGCTCTCTACAATTTTGTATAAGAATTTAACCTTATTAGCAGTTACGTAGAGGTCGAGATAATTGAGGTTATGTGTAATGAAAATTAGTTTTTGTGACTGTAAGTCTGATGCCTAGGATTCAGGTGACGAACTAGGACTGTTTTAGAGAATTGTTGCACTTTATGTGACCTTAATTCACCCACCATAACCAAGTTATGAACACTCGAATCCAAGTGAATTTATATGCAAGAGGTAGATAAAATTACAGAAAATAGCGTACACTCTACAGATCTTAAATGACTTTCATAAAAATTGTGTAGGTGCCAGAGAAGTTATGCAATAGTGTCAGTAGATGTTGTTTGAAAATTAAGATAAATTATTTGACTGTAATTTCGGACACCTTGCTGGTAATTTTGGACACTTTGTTCGTAATTATGGACAGTTGATCTATTGTGAAAGGTTGATCATTCTTGTCCAATTCCAGAAGACAATTTTCCAAGCCTTCTTGTTTGTGAGAAAGCTTAGAATGTCTCAAGAAGATCTGATTTTCCGTATCACTGATTGAATTTATTAACCCATTCCTTGCCATGGTATTACACATCTTACGAAAATTGAGTGATTTTAGATGATTTATTCCTCGCCAATTGTTGTCCAAATTGTTGATGTATAGGGTAAAGGCTCATAATTTTGGACAGTCTGCTTATAAGCATCGATGCTTCTAGTTTGAAGTGCGATATTTTCAATACTAATTGATTTTTTTGTTACGCTCTTTTCAGAAAGGTTATTTAGAAAGTTGGCAAGCTATTTATCGTCTTTTTTTTTTACTAAAATTAGTTTTAATACGATTAAAAATTAATTGATATGTAGAGGTGAATTTGACTCAAATATTGGACAACTTGGTTGTAAGTTTGGACACCTTGGCTATATATTTGGACAGCTAAGCAGTTAGGATGCCCATTGTTCTCTATTTCAAGAACCTATCTTACCAAGTCCTCTTCCTGTTTATATAAGGGAACCGTAGAGTCTCAAGAAGCCCAGAAATTTGCTATATCATTCATTAAAATGTATTGACTTTGGCAATCCAAGTACTCGAGGATTCGCTCATTCTCTGGCCTTTCCGGGAACCTTTTAAGGCTTTTCTCACTACATCTCGTTCGTAGATATGATGATCCTTTGGTTTCTCCAGGCATTTAAACAACCTAGTCATCACAAAAGCTAAAACTTCACGAAATTTCGGGAGAAAAACACCTATCCAAAATAAGGAATATTACCTCACTGGTGAACCTCGTAGAAAATTGACAATTTTTCACACGTAAAACGTAATTCACGAGGCAAATCTCATTTCAGATCAAATGTTCAAATCAACATTAACGTTAATCAATACAATATTCAATGAATATTTAATAATATCACTCAAAAATATTGCACAGAAATTAGTAATACTTCACCACAGCTAAATAAGACTGAAATAAACACAAAGTTCTGTCATATTTCTCGTAAGCAATTGCTCACACTGAATTTTCAACAAAGCCGATTTAACTCAAGTCATGTTCAAAATTTAACGTTTTTAGTGTTAAAATCTTCAAAAAGAACAGATATTTATATAAAATTCATTCTTCATCAAATATTGGAATAAAAATTCATAATTTTTATCAATTTATTTTTAGTGTCCAATTTTACCCTCAAAGTGTCCAAATTTAGAAACTGTCCAAACTTATGTGCCTTTACCCTAAATTCAAATAAAATGTCAAATTGTAGTCTATCACTACAAACTAGGTGGCGCTGAATGTCAATAAAAGTTTAATATTGTCAAAATAAGTAAAAATTGAATAATGATTATTATATATTTTTAATTTTATGTTGCTATTTTATTGAATAATTAAAAGAGGAATCACTCTCCTGAACTTTTCGACTTTTCTGTGTTGGTTCCTGTCACGACTGTTTGGAGGTTTTGGAACACTGCGAGAACTGGGTTAAACCGTCGTGACAGGATACAATATACAGAAAAATCTATAATGCAAAAGCTCATTAGGACAGTCATGTACTAAAGAAATTGTTCAGGAGATATATTTCCTCTTTTCGTGTTCCATTGGCACAGCACTATTAAGACTCTAGGGGGAAGTGGGGCACTTTTGAATTGGAGCAGTTTTGAGAGTTTTGAAATTGGACTTTTTCTCCTATTTTTAATTGAAATTGAGCCTTATCACGATGTATTTTAGCTTCACAAATAGTTTGTAGAGCAAAATTATGTCATAAAATGGTCTAAATTCATTTAAAAACAGGAAGAAAGCCCTATTTTAAAGCTGCCCCACTTCAGAGGTGCCCCACTGCTCTCTACCATGTTTTTTTTATATTTTCTTGGAATATAGTGTCAAAACTCATTGATTTTCTGAAAGATCAGACCAAATTAGCAACTTCAGAAAGTTGTCCATATCTACCCGATTTTCCCCTAATTTACGATAACGTTCGACAGGGTAATTGTGTTGAGTATAGCTAGATAGAATTATTTGTACTATGAATTTGGAATATGCTTGATGAATGTGTTGATTTGCTCCATGCTACTTGCATTAATTATAATCCAAATGTAATACTGAAATCTCAGCATAACATCATCTCAAATGACCCAATTAAATAGATTTTCCTTCTCACACAGAATTTATAATTTGTAACTTTCCCGAGGGAGATTATTCGCAAAAGTCTTATCGAAGCCTCGCATAAGGCTAAAATCTACATAAATATATATAAGTATTCTTGTATCTCATTTTCACTGTGAAAGATGTCTTTGGCCTTAGCCACTAAAAATATATGTAAATTGGAAATATTCGACTTTATATAAATGTGAAGAAAAATATTTGTCTTTTTCCACTTGCATTTCCTTACATAAGGCGAAAGTGGATTTTGCAATTCCGTGATAACGAATAGAGAAAAGGGAAAAAATCAATACTGAGGAATATTATTTTTATAAAAAGGTAAATTTTCAACATTTTCCTCAATTTGCTGTGAAATATTCAACGACTGTACGCATTTACGTTTGCATACTTGTAATTATATTATATTACAATGTATAAAATAAAAAGAATTTATAATGGCAAAGACAGGCGGTTCGTACGAGGTTAAGATGAGTCCTTTCTCTGGCTCTACGATAAGCATTTTTCTCGTGTGTTGTGTGGCAAAAAGAAAGTAATAAGGAGTTAAAAAAAATTAAGTTACCATACTTGCCATGGTAGAGAACTTTGTGGAGAATATGCGAAAGAAGAGAATAACCCATGAAAAAGTCATATAATTTTCGCCAAATTTGGGGTAATGTCCCCTTTTCTTTTCTTCAACAGTTTTTTTTCGGTCTTTGAGGCACTCACACGGGGGATAAGGGAAATTCTACATAATACAGGCATATTCAAGATTTGTGAACGTATTTTGCAAAATTAAGTATTCGATACAATTCTGGATTTTGTATTTCGAAAAATGATAAAGGAAAAAACGTTGTTAGTATGGATTGTATAAGATGTGATTCCTTCAAAATCACACCTATTTAGTTTTTAGGAAAACATTTTTTAATATTTTTTTATTTATTGTAATAATTTGAACATTTTAGAAATATCCATTTATTCATTAATTTCAATATTTTAAAAATATTTAAATTCAATATGTCAATTATTCTATTTATTATTTAATATTGTTAAAATATCATCAATAATATAATTCAAAAAAGATTAGAGAAATTTTTAAAAAGTGCAATAAAAATATGTCGTATATTTCGAAATTAATTTTTAAATTTTAAAGAGAGCGGTAGGGGCTTTTAGAATAATTTAAAATATATGAAAATCAAAAAAAATATTAGAAATAATATTCTGGATAAAATACTACAATGATCGTTTCTAATGGGAGTAACAAAATTTCTGTGGTATTTTTCCAAAGGTTGTAGTAGCAAGTCACTGTTTCAACCCGAAGTTCAAAATTACAATGATTATCCTAAAAAGAAGTAAAGATTTGTTATGTTTTTAATTGACTTCCTAAAAACTAAACGATAATCATCGTAATATTCCATAAAAATCTGAAATTTCAAATGATAATCATTGTAAATCTCAAGTTTTGGTTGAAAAATCGACTTTGTGTTACAATAATCGATTGAAATATCTTTATTAAAATCGTAGTATTTTTACAGTGGTAAATTACTACGATTACTCCTTTATTTTTATATATTTTTTAAGGAATTACAATAAATATATGCCTTAAGGGAAGGTTCTCTCCCTTCGAACGTTCATGCCTTCAAATAATGTGAATTTATGTTACGTTCCCTTAAGAGATTTCTACATGATTGTCACATAATTATCAATAATGGGTGACAAGCTAACTAATAGTTAATAGATATGTGATAAGTGCCTTAGGAAAAATAAAAGAAAATTCCAAGGGGTAACTCATTCCCATTTTTTCTGCCAAGGCTTTCTGGTTTCTCGGGTTTCGCGATGCAATTTTTGGGTTTCTCGGTTTTCGCGATGCAGACACTGGGTTTCTCTGGTTTCGCGATGCAATTTTTGGGTTTCTCGGGTTTCGCGATGCAATTTTTGGGTTTCTCGAGTTGCGCGATGCAATTTTTGGGTTTCTCGAGTTTCGCGATGCAATTCTTGGGTTTCTCGGGTTTCGCGATACAAAAAGTGGGTTTCTCGGGTTTCGCGAAGCGTTTCTCTGACAATTGACGAGGGTTTCTCAATATGAGTTACCCCTTAGAAAATTCACATTATTCGAAGGCAGGTACGTTCGAAGAGAGACTATTTCCCCTATATTTGAAAATATGTTTGCAAAAATAGTTTTGAAAGAGGGTGGTGCGGTTTTATGCATGCCTGACTTTAGAAAACTTTTTAAAAGAATAGAAAAAAGTACACTGAGAGAAATCCGAAAAAGTTAAAATAACATTCCGGAAATGTTAATTTTACCCTGCAGTATTGATCCGAAATCGGTGTAAATAATACCCTTTTTAGGTGTATTAGGGGTTAAAGTTATCCTTTTTTCATGTTAATTTTACCCATTTTACCCTTAAAAAGGTGTAAAATTAACATTAAAAAATGTTGATATATTTTTACACCTAAAAAGTGTTAATGTTATGAGGAAAAAATGTTAATCGCACCCTCTTTTTTTTCTCAGTTTATGGATTATAAAAAAAACTACGTTTATCGTAAGGGAGTGACACAATTATCGTAGTAATTTTCCCATGGTTATCGGTGCAAGCTAATTTTTCGACCCAAAATTAAATTTAACAACGAATAACGTAGAATAAAGTAAAAGTGAATTACGGTTTTAGTTAATTTCCCAAAAACAAAATGACAATCCCTGTAATATTCAACCTTGTAATGTTGGGAAATAATTTTCCGCAACGATAATTGACACCTATATTTTTACTATAATCGTAGTAGTTTTTACAATGGAAAATTACTACGATTACTACTGTAGTTTTGGGAATTCAAATAATGCAATTTCAACACGTTTTCACAGTGTAATGTTAAATTAATAATGAAGCCTTGTTAAATTAGAAATTAGATAAAGAATAAATAAAATAAAAATAATTTTCTCTACATAACAGATTGAGCATTTCGCAGTGCTTTTTTCACTTGGTCATCCCTTTCAGTCCATTAAAATAATTTTTCATTTTTTCACATTGTTTGATGAGTGATAATAAATTATTCTGTATTAAAATTCAAAAATTGTCAGGAAAAAATTATTGGGTGCTGCTTTACAACATTTTCATACACTCCGGCTGAAACACAATGTTTTATTTGTGTTTCATATAAAATGTATAACATATCGCACATTAGATATCACAGAGGTATAACTCTATGCACAAATAGTTATTTAGATGGAGCTGATTTTAAGAATTAAATTGTTTTCGATTTTACTCAAAATGATCTACTCTGGATTTCAAAAAAATGTAGTATTTTTTTTTATAAATTCATTTAATAAAAAAAAAGTATAAATGTGCTTAAGAAGTAGATCAAATTTATAGTCAATTTATTTATTACAAGTGGTTTTGAACTGAGATTCTCCCTGCTAAATTATTTTGATTCCAACTAAATTTTATAGAATATATTCAATATATTCAAATTTATTAAAACACAAACTCGCATTTAATGCAGTTACGACAATTGTAGAAGTAGACGACGAAATATTCTTGGAGAGGATGATATGTGATTTTCTCTCTCTTATTCCACTCTTTGTGTTCGTTTTCTGACTTTGGTTCTCTTATTCTCTCTACAGTAAAGAAAGAATGTGATAAATTTTAAGGGGTAAGATCTACCAGAACGGTAAAAATTAACAGTTTATCTGCAGATTTTTTGTGACTTTGCTAGTGAAGCAAGCAATATGATATTTTCAGGGATTATACCAACAAGACATATAGATATTCAAAAATATATATTTCTTTCATTTCAATTTCGAAAACAAAGTGGCGGAGAGGGTAAGCTAGGGTAAGTTTTTCGAAAAGCCCCACGGTTAGCAATAGAATTCGAGTAATTTTTGTCCTCAGCAGGATAGATAGATTGTCTTTAGAAGTATACCTGATTATTAAGAGATTTTATTTTTTATAATTGGCAGAGACTTGAAGAAACATAATTTATTGTCTAAAAAGTGACTTTAAATGTTTATAACAAATGTAGGGGGATGTGGACTAACTTTTAATTAGGCAATTTTAGAAACAGGACATATCTTAGCTGTTTTTAAATGAAATTGAATCTTACCATTGTGGTATCACTCTATGGCACCGTTAAATAACCCCTCATAGGAATCCCATTTGATTTGGTATCAGTGGTGCTCTCCTCTAGCGGGTCCGGCTATTCGAGCACTTTATCACTTAGGGGTAGTTTTGTGAGAGAGCCCGATCATTCTCTCGGTGACCGTGCTGGGGCATAGAAATGAAAAGCGGTGAGGTAGAGAGCGTGACAATGCGTGCTCGGGTAGTAGGATGCAAAGTCGCCTCCCTTATTACTAGATAGCGATAAGAACTAATTAATTGTGGTCAGAGTGAAACCACACCATGAGATAATTTAGCTCCACGAACCAATTTGAACCTTAATTTAATTTCAATGGCTTCAGTTCAATTTAAAATCGGAGAAAAAAAGCCCTTTTTCAAAGATGCTTCTATTGAAAGGTGATCCACGTCCCCCTATTTGCTAATCAATATTATAATTTTTATATATTTCTGTAGAGAATCTATCTATCCTGAAAATTTCAAACTAATCGAGTAAAAATTACTCCAATTCTGCTGCTAACCGCAAAGTGTCTTAAAAACAAATTTACCTTCAGTCCGCGCTTTGCTGCATGGCCATTTTGTTTTCGAAATTGAAATAAAAAATACTTTTGTGTTTCGCAAGCCATACTTAATAACCTCTGAAAATTTCAGTTTGATCGACTCATTAGAAAAGTCATAAAAAATCCACAGAAAAAAGATTATTTTGAACCTTTTGAACGTTCTGGTAGATGTTACCCCTTGAAGCTAATTGGATGAAAGTCTGAACTGGATAGGGGCTCTCCGGTGTTGGCCAAAGAATTTCAATTTCAAATTGGGCTCTCAAATTAAAACAGTGTTTTTCTTTTTGAAATGACTAGAAATTCACTGGCCATCACCGGAGAGTCCCCTACCCCTTAAGTCCTCTACACATTGAGAGCAATTTTCCTCAAAAAATGCATTTTTTGATAGAATTTCGACGTTTGCACCTACAATGGTACGTCCTTCAAAAAAAATTATTTTTCGACGAAAACTTCTTCCAATGTGTAGAGGCCTTTAAACCCAGTCTAGTAAAACCCAGTCTAGTCTTTTGGCTAGAGTTGTGCCCCTGTAATATCGAATGAGCGATATTTTCATATTATTCTAAAGTATTTCCTATTAATTCAGCAGAGTTTGTTTTTAAGATCTCCAAAGTTGTATACGATTGTAAATTTTCTGGTGAAATTGACTTGGGGGGATATGAAGGAGAAATAATGCTTGAAACTTTTCCTTGAAAGAAAAAAAAACGATGCATATTTTTTAATGAATTTTTATCATAACTTGAAAAAATTTGCAATTAGTCGTAAATTGGACAGCTTTTAACGATTCTTCTCACCTTTTTCGTTACAGGGAAGTCAAGTCAATCCTCAGACACAAAAGCCGAGTACAACAATGGTGAGTTTTTATCCCGCCAAAAAGATTTTCTTTAAGTAGATTTAGGAGGGGAGAGGCTTTAAAAAAGGACTCTCTTGAATAATTTTTTTTGTTTTCTTCCAAATATTGCGTGGGAATTTTAGTATGATTAACTTGTGGTAATGGAAAATGTAAGCAATATAAAAATATCATTAATCACCTTATTTAAATAATGTTTTCGTATAATTCTGCTTGTGATCTCTGGAATCATTTACCACCCCGCACAATGTTCACACATTGTTTATATATTGCTCGAGAGGAACAGACGGTTAGGAGGGGTGCTAACAGTAGAGTCGTACGTGGTGGAAGAAAATTAATTATGTTGGAAGAAAAAAATTACCAGTCCTGTACTTCCTTCTCTCCATCCCAAGTTCATTTTCTATCGTATGCGGGTTTATTTAATACACCATTATAACATATTTTGTGGTAAAACTCGCAATGTCAGTGGTTAAAGGTATATACACAAGTACATCCTCATGCAAATCACAATGCGATGAATTTGTTGAAGGATGAAAGATATAGAGGTAAGAAGAAAAGCCACCGTCATTATGCATTTCCTTCACGATATTTGATCTACTGGGAAATATATACTGAAAAGCACGAATGAATCTTTGTCGTGCTGGGGAGCTTATCCATTTTGAGAGTCTGCAAAATTTCAAAAGACCTCACTTGAGATCTATGTAAATTTCAAGTCAAAGAATGATATTGATTTAGGATTTTTCTACACTGTAAATATCATGAAGGTGACATTTTATTGTCAAAACTTTGTTCAGAAATAGGAGGAAATAGGAGAAACAGAAGGCAATTAAAAACAAAAACAAAAAGAAAAGAAAATAACAATGAAACAGAAAATAGAGGAAAAAGGAAAAAGAAAAAGATACAGATAGTTAGCTGTTCATGATTCGTTCGAATGGCGGTCTGCCGATGTGGCAGAATTTCTGCAGAATTTGCGTAGAATTTCTGTAGATTTTGCGTAGAATTTTCGCAGAAATTCCGCAAAAATTCTAAGGAAAATTTGGGAAGGTTTACAAAAGACCAGCAGTTAATATATCCTAACTGCTGGTTTATCGTGACCTTCCCAAAACTTTCCGCAGGATTTCTGCAGAATTTCCGCAGAATTTCTGCAAAATTTCCGCAGAATTTCTACTGAAATTCCGCAATTTCAAGATCTGCGAAAAGTCTGGAAAGATGACAAAAGATCACCAGTTGAAATCTCTTACCGTTTAGCTTCCAGTTTGAAGAAAAGTACACGGTCAATAAAATTAAAAACATTCGAACTAAATATATCATTTACGAACACTTTACTGATTCATTATCGGTTGAGACCGATGCATCCGAGTGGAATTTTGGGATCTTTCGAAAATAACCAAATCCAATAAATTGGTTGAAAAATATCCCCAGATTGATTGAAATAAAATTCGATGTCGAAAATGATCGGGGCCACCTCTGAAACAAATTCGGAAACCAAAAAAAATCATTGGGGCCGTTTCTAGAACACCTAAGAAATACATATACATAGTTTTAAGGAAAAGGAAGGGATAGGTAAAAAAATAAGGAAAAATGTCTGTAGATAATAGTTATATTGGAGGGGGTCATCGAAGCCTGGAAGTTTATATCTCTAACAGTTTGCCCTCTAGCCCCGTAACAAGCTTAAAATAAGCTGATAGTAATTGGTTTCTCTTTGAGTTCGAGCAGTAAAATCATATCCTATAGGAATATTTATGTGGCAATTTGATTTCCCTTGGAAACCATAAGGATACTTCGTCCTGCGGTAATACCTACGTAACTTTTCACTTGGATTTCTTTGGAAAATATGGAAAATATAATACAGTTTTTTCCGAACATTCATTTTGGATTTCCTGTGGGTATTACTAGGAAAGTTTCTGACAGAGAATCTTATCTTAATTACTAAAAATTCGAATTGGTATAGGGGAAACTGGGGCACCACCAAACACAGGGTAGTACCAAACACTGCGATTTTTTAATCATATATTCGACTCCACTGTACTCCAGTGTTCTTGAATGGAGACCAAAAAAATATATTCGACTTCTAAGGACAAGCCCTATAGGAATTTATTGGCACTATAGGGATACCTGTCTATTGAAGAAATGGTTGAGATAGTCCAAGTAGTTAAGAAATAAAAATTAGTGTTTGGTGCTACCCCGTGTTTGGTGGTGCCCCAGTTTCCCCTACATCGTGAACACTTTCTATGTGAAATTTCTTTTCTTTTGGACTTTTTTTCTTTAAGGTTATAGTTTCTATTTAGAAATTTCAATAAAATTTACTCAACAGAAAGAAAAAACCAGTAAATAATAAATGCTACTTATTAGTGGCACGATTATTATATTAATATGAAATATTCATGTTTAATAGTATTTTCCAATGGTACTTCACAATTTTATGACTCTTTCCTAGCTCTTTGTGTATTTAGTAATCTAAAGTATTAAGCTATAAAATTCTACTATAATTTTTATGCGTATAGTTCGTGTTTTTAAACTAACCTTAAAGGCCTATTTAAATAGTTGTATTTTATACTGAGGTATATTTATTGTCAGCAATATTTTGCTCAGTTTCAACATTTGGAGTTGACTTGAAAAGGACTGAAATAAAACAATAACATTGTATTTATTTTCTACTCAATTGAACTATAAAACAATTTATTTGAATTTGATTGAATTTGTATTTAAACATAAAACATCAATAAAGATAGAGAGCATCGTATATCGGATTAGTATAGATCACCAGATACAGAGAAAAACTTTGAAGTAGAGAGGTTCATTTACATAATTGTGCCAAAATCTCTTGAATTTAGATTAATTTTGGTATTGACTTTGAATTCTGCTATAAAATAATTAATAAAATTATGGGATTGGTTATAGTGCATTATGGTAGTGAATTCGAAAATCCGGATTTCAGCAACAAATAGCATTGAATCTAGAGAATCCTGTACTAAACTTTTAGAGATTTTGGCATTAATTTTAGTATTTTGGTGTTGATTTTGAAAGAGAAATACGAATTATAGCAAAAGTGGCATTGAAAGTAGAGCACTAGTTCGTAAATTTTTGAGATTGTAGCATATTTTGGCATTTTTTTAGACCATTTTGGCACTGATTTTAGTAAATAAGTCCCCTAGATTCCATGCTATTTGCTAAACAGTGGATTTCTTTTCAAGCAATGTCAAAATGTACTAAAATGAATGCCACAATTCCCAAAGTTTGATGTAAAAATATCATTCTAGAAATACAAATTAATACTATAGAGCCAAATTGCTATGAAATTTGTGCCTTTTTCCCCCTAACTTATTTTGTAGGTCTAAGGCCCGTCGGCTTATTATGACCAAAAAGTACCATAATGCTCTAGAATTAATATGATAATGATCACAAATCAATGTCAAATTGATCTAAAATCACTGTTATTATGCACTAAAATCAATGACATAATGCTTTAAAATATGTGCCATAATAATCTAAATTTATATCGAAAAACTCTGAAACAAATATCATAATGCTATAAAATTGTGCGCAAAGAGCAATAAAAAATGATGCCATAATGATCTAGAATCAATACCATTATGCTCTAAAATCAATGTCAAACTGCTCTAAAATTGAGGCAAATTTTCTCTAAAATTTATGCCAAACTGCCCTAAAATCAGTGTCATAATGCTCTAAAATCAGTGCTATAATACTTTAAAATATATGCTATAATAGTGTAAAATTGATACCGCTAACTCTGAAGCAAATCCCATAATTCTTAAAAATTGGTAATAAAATGCCCTAAAATTGGAGAGAAAATACTATAAAACTCATGCCATAATGCTCTAAAATTGACGCGAAAATGTTCTAAAATTGAAGCCAAAGTGTTCTGAAAACATTTCCAAACTGCTCTATAATTGACGCCAAAATTCTCTAAAATCAAAATCTAATTGATATAAAATTAATGCCAAACTGCTATAAAACTTGTGCCATAATGCTCTAAAATCATTGCCAAAGTGCTCTAAAATTGAGGCAAATATATTCTAAAACCAATGCCAAAATGATATAGAATCAATGTCAATGCTCTAAAATAAATGCTATAATGCTTTAAAATATTAAATATGCTATAATATTCTAAAATTGATACCGATATGCTCTGAAACAAATGTCAGAATGCTTAAAAATTGGAATAAAATGCACTAAAATTGAGGAGAAAATGTTATAAAATTTATGCGATAATGCTCTAAAATCAATGCTAGACTGCTCTAAAATCAATGTCAATGTGCTTTAAAATTTATAGCAAAACTGGTCTTAGATTGATGCCATGATGCTCTAAAATCAATGTCAAAATGCTCGAAAATTGGGGCCATTATGATCTAAAACGTATGCTACTAGGGGAAACCGGGACAAAATTAGCCACGTATGCTATTAGACAGTAGGAGGTTATAGCTTGCTTTCTTAAGAATAATATGCAACGCATAATAAATTTTGTTTTGTAAATTTATTTTCGGTATTGCCTATAAGAGTGAGCGAGATGACTAGATTTAGGTCTCACTCACTCGCGCTGAAATGTCAAAAATATGTTTACAAACAAAAGTTATTGTGCGCTGGTCATTAGTCATAATAAAGAAAACAAACTTTATTCCAAATAAACACCTCCCTTCCTATTCACTGAAGTATTTATCAGCCTGATACAAACATTTTTTTTTTACTAATTATACGCAATGAAAAATTTAGTTTACTGGCTAAATGTACCCCGGTCACCTCTATATTAGAAAATGTATCCAAATATGTTCTAAAATAGATACCATAGTGTTTTAAAATCAATGCAGCAATGTATTGTGATACTGATAATTGTCTAATAGTCAATGGAAAGAGTGCTAAAATAATTGTCATTATATACTAAAAAAAAAGATATTTATGGAATTGTTTTAATGCCATAGTATTACTTGATTTCAAAGCCAAGAATGCAGTAAAATCAACTAAAAAATATATAGGAATCTTACAATGCTACAAATATTGCAAAAAAAGCATTGATTTTCTTACATTTTTCTATTTTATTTAGGGGAAAGTCGTCTGCCTTTAAATGCAGCAGCCTTCAAATGTTGCGATTTTTTCGTTGTTCTCAAAAGCATAAATTATATTCTATTAACTATTAGGTAGCTATCCATCATCCTCACAAATCATCAAAAAATGGAGAGCCTGGCTCCTATTTCCTAGATGCTAGATCAAAAAAAAAATGAAAATGAGCTCTAAACTATAATTTTGATGTTCCACAAATCATGTGATTTTTCATAATAAAAATCATTTTACAAATAAATCTTCCATTGTGACAAATAGAAGGTTAATCAGGCTTAATATTTCTGTTAATACATTTTGGTTCAGATGACACAATTTTTGTGGGTGGCAAAAATTTGCAAATATCACCCTGCAGCAGCCTTTAAATGCTAATGTCGTGTGCCTTTAAATCCTATCTTTCCATACATCAAAACATGTGAAATCGAACTCCTACTTTTCTCTGACGAACGTCATACAAATACTTATATCCTGCTATCTTGCTCCGGCCGGGATGTTTCAAGTTGACAATTTTCAACTTCAATGGCTTTTTCTTCCAAATTTTCAAGTGCAAAACAGTGCTTCAGAAAAATGTGAAGAAAAGTTATTGTTTAATGTCTTTTGACTGCAGTGATGATTTTAGTGAGTGCGTTAGGCTTCAACCTAATCATTTATAGCCCATTTAGTTTTATTGATTCAATATTCTCAGTAAAAAAAACATTTAAAGTCAGCTGCCTCGCGTTTAAAGGCAGACTATGCCAGCTGCCTTCATACAAATCGACATCACTTTTTTAATTTCCTCAGAAGGAAAAACTGAGGACTTGCAAGTGCTAAATGAGGTAATCATATACGCCGAATGAACAAGAGAATTTTTTGGTGTAGTAGAAAATAAAATCCATTTTGTGGATTCTTCAGAAAAAAATCTTAAATTTGGAACTCCATTTATCGTTTGAAGGCAGACGACTTTCCCCTATATTTATTTTTTTGTGCTCATACTTACTTTGTTGTGATTTTTTCTAACAGTGTACATCTGCAGCCAATTATAAGTTGCTGGAAAATCAATCTCTCTTGAAGATTTCTATTGGAATTCAAAATTTATGGGGGACAGTTCTTCAGCAAACTTTCCCTTCCTCCTTTCTTCTGACTCATTTTTCTCTGTCAATGAATTTTTATGAGAGCTCTCGCGAACGGGGTAGAAGAACTCTGTAAGAATCGATTAACATTACAATTTTTGGTGTATTTCATAAATTTTCGAGATTTTAATGTTTTTTTTTTGTATCCCTGGACGTTTTTTGTTGGTTATTATAATTTTGGCCGTTCTCAATCACACTGCAAATGAGCTTTTTTGTTGTTGATTCGGTTGAAGGGGTTTGAGATGGGATAGAGGGTTTTAGAAAAAAAAAGACGGTCGTCCCACTTGGTGAAATGGCAAAATTCATTAAGCCACCCTCGTCATAAAACAATGTTAACTCATCATTATTAGCCAAAATCACGTATCTAAATATTTATGTATAAATACATTTTCCACCGAAGTACTGGTATGTACGAGTTGAGTGTGACTGAACTTGTGTATTGCGATCATATTAAAAATATGATGAATGGCTCTCGAGAGTGCTCAAGTGAGAGGAGTATGTATGTAAATTGACTCAATCAGAGTGAATTTATTTCAATATGCTCCATATAAATCGCAGAAGAATTTCTTTGGTAGACGGTTCTTCCTCCTTGAGCTGGGGAGAAGAAGTACATTGGAGCATTGAGGGAAGGAAGGAAGAAAAAAAACCCGTAGTTATGAATAATGTTTTCATATACATATGTATATACTTGTTGGGCAAAAATGAAGAAAATATTGTGCGTGGATGGGAAGTTACTATGTGGTGGCTTTCTCTTCATACATTTACACTGTCTAGAACAGAATTCACGATGAATATTACGAATCATCAAATTTGCATATAAATTGTGTGGAATTTATTCATCAAAATCATCTTATAGATAGCTCTATGTGTTACATAAATTCATGCTATGTTAGATATTAAATTGATTCCTCTTTGGAAAATTGGAGATTTCATTTCATGGACTCTCTCTTTTTTAATAGACCCATGAAGATTTTCCCAACCACAATAACTCTATGTGTTGGTGGCTCTTCTTCAGAAATTGGGTCGTTGACAATTTTCTGTGGAGGAAAAATAGAGTCAGAAAAACCCTGAGGAACCAGCAATGCACAAAGAATTTTCAAGTGCATGGTGAATGGATAGAGAGATGGATAAACTTGACTTTAGCTCTCAAACCAAATTAAATTAAACTCGCATTTTTGTACATGATATACATAGGGAAAATATTTCAGTAATTTTTTTTTCGGAAAAACCCACGATGGAAAAGTTGATGAGAGGTTGAGCGAAAGACATGAAAGGTTGAAGAAAAATGTACAAAGAATATAAATATAATTTAATTTTCATTTACCGACAACAACTCAATTACTGTGCTACACTCAATGAAATAATATTTGTGCTTAGGGGACATAGTGGTGTCTTGGGCATGAATGATGATTGCAAATTATAATACTTGAACTTCCGTAGATACGGATGACTTTTCACTCTTGTTTTTCGTAAGATTTTCATTAATTCTAGCACTTAAGGATAGTCTCTACCGATCCTACCTACCACATCTGATCGGTGAAGGCCATCCCTAAAAGTTAGAATTAAATAAAGGCCTAAAAACAGAAGGGGGCAAAGTAGTCTAGATTTAGATTTAGAATGTATTAATAATCTTATCAAGATATAATATTACAAAGGTAATCATTTTTGCAATGTCAATTCTCGTAGTGGAAGAATCTGCTAAGTGTATTATAGACCGTCCAGGACCACCTTCCCGCGGTGTGGACGCTTCTTCTATGCTCCCGGAGTTATTCGGCGAAGGCGATGCATTATATTATGTTAATATTAACATGTGAAAATTGTCTAAATCATACATTCAGATTTTTGCACCGGACGGGACTCGAACTCACAACTGTGAGAGTCGAATCAGAGATCTCATCGGCCCAAAATCCAACGATCTTGCATATTGCGCCACTGAGATCCCCAGATTTAGAAGAGGGGGTGGTCAAATGTGACCGCTGCACCCAGGCCCCTTATTGGGCCCATTATGCATCCCCTATTAAGGGCAGGGTGTGTCAAGCCAGCGGGTTCTCCGGTTAAACTCCATCAAGCAGGCCGGCTGTATCCCTAATAACTCACTTTGACGCAGTACCGCTTTTCCAAACAGCTTCTGCCTCAAATTACATTAATTGAGACAGTCATACGCGAGATGTATGATCGTTTCCTCAGTCTCATTAGATTCCAGATGGCCAGTTAAAGTGTTGACAGCCCGACGCGGTCTCTAACGGCTGTCACCCACATCATAAGCAGTCCGTTTTTTATCGATATTGGCCATACATAGTCTGGACACATGTCAGTTAGTTGTCGCGGTCCAGTCCGTTTGATGAGCCTTTAACCCTTTAAGGACGATTGGGTCACCGGTGAGTCAAAAATTGAAATTTTCCTACGGCCATTCAAAGTCATGTTTCGCTCCAAAAAGGTGGAAAAATTATTTTTCTGATCTCCAATTTTAAACCTTCATGTCCTTAAAGGGTCAACATATCTTCTCTTATTATAATTTCTTTATTTGTGAGGATCTGCGGTAGTCTAAAAATACCCTATTGGAATCGATCCTGCTTCTGGTGACTGAAAGGAAACTCGTACCCCAGGAAACTTGTATTTATGAACATGAGCTCTATCATTTAACCCATCACTGAGAAAAAACGGGGGTGCGATTTGTTTTTTCCTCATGACTTTAACACTTTTAGGTGTAAAAATATATCAACATTTTTTAATGTTAATTTTCCCCCTTTTTAAGGGTAAAATCAACATGAAAAAAGTGTAACTTTAACCCATAATACACCTAAAAAGCATAATATTTTCACCGATTTCGGATCAATACTGCAGGGTAAAATAAACATTTCCGGAATTCCGTTATTTTAACTTTTTCGGATATCTCTCAGTGATTGAACTAAAGATCTTCAGTCTGAGTTTCGAAAGAATCATAGTACTGTACTCTTTCACGTTCTTTATATATGGGCTTTAGTTAGGAGTTGGAGAGCCGAGAAGGTCAGTTCGGTCTAGAATGTCAGAGAAAAATGGTCTCTTGGGGGAATGTGGCTGGGTGCTTGAAGGTGTGCTGGCTAGTTGCTTAAGAGAACTCATTCCTTATCAATCCTTCCAATCTAAGAATTCGCAAAAAGCACAAAACGCGATAGCACAAAACGAGATTTCTCCATCACATTTAGGATAGATATAATTTTATGTATTATAAACGTTTGAAAACGCACTTTGTTTATGTTTTCCATAAATGCAATTTTTTTTATTAGGGGTCCATCTGGAAGATGATTGCCCCGATAAATGCAATTTGACGGCCCAACAGATTAAATGTTGTCAGAACTTTAGCACTAACTAACTCTCAATTTAACAAAGTAATCTTGGTGAGGAACTGGCATTAGTCTCAGGTTTGAAGCCGGCCTTGGGATCAATCTTGGCATTACAATGGTTTTGGATAGTTACTATCTTTAGTATTTTGGTCCTCCTGGACTTTTCTAAAGTTTTTGACAGTATATCATCCTCTCTGTTCCACTACAACTTCAGAGCAATCTTCAGGATCTTTTTAGTTTTTCTACGGTACCTATCCGCCTTATGGGTCCCGGTCATAATCCCGATAGCCAAAATCCCGAACGCCAAAATCCCGAAAGCCAAAATCCCGAATTAGTAAAAATGTCATAGCTACTCCCACGATTCTACCCGTGCTTGCTGGAGGCAAATGGAAATCTTCTGTGTCTTTGGCTGTCTGTCTCTTCTGTGATTTTGGCTTTCGGGATTTTGGCCTTTTCGGGATTTTGGCTGCCACCGCCGCCTTATACAATCTTACCTTGCATCCAGATCACCGATTGTAAAAGCTGGCGAATCAGTCTCGTCTCCATTTGACCTTATGGCCTCTACATACTAGAGAAAGTTATGTCCATATTGAAGAAAATTCCCTACGCTTTTGCAAGAGAAACTCTTTAATATGGACATAAATTTCTCTAGTGTGTAGAGGCCATTACTCATGGTGTTTCTCACAGGGCACTATTTTGGGACCCATTCTCTTTTCGCTTTTCATAATTGATCTCCCGCGATTACTTCGATATTGCGCATATCATTTGTACGCAGACGATCTGTAAATTTATTGTTCCGGGGATCTGTTGAATAAGATTTTACGTAATTCTCTCAACGATGAATTGGCGTAAATGATTTTAGAGGGATGTCTCCGGTCATTGCCAGTGAAAATGTTAGTCACCCTAAGATGAAAACACTTTTTTGGTTTTGCCTAGAGCTTTCGATCCTGACGGGGATCTTCTTCACTGGCTGGAAGGCCATTAAAAATATTTATTTGCAACGAATTTCTTTTTAACATTCCATGAAGGTCATTATTTGGACAATTTTTAACTCACTCAACTAAATTGTGTTTCCAAAGTCTTTCTTAGGGATTTTCACTGGCAATCACCGGAGACATCCCTCTGAGATCTTACGTGTTCGATACGGTGAATGATAATTTGGAGAGGATGTCTCTCTGAGGCACTCGAAGTGTAGAAACTTTATCTCCAAGCCTATCCCTCTTCCACTATTCCTCTCACGCAATGAGATTCCTTCTTCCAGGCTGAGAAACCTAGATGTTATCTTTAACGATATACTTACTTGGTCCGATCACGCAGCTGAGACTTGTTGCAAGGTTTTTCTTACGCTACCTACGTTGCGATGATATCAATCCACGACGATTTACTCCAAGGGAAATTAAATTGCTTTTAGTTATAGCACTAATCGTTCCATTTTTCACATAAATATTAAGAGTTAAAATGTTTTTTTTAAGTCAAGGTTAATTTTAAAATTAAATTTATTTTAAGAAATATAACATTTGGCAGTTAGAAACACCTTAAACTTTATCATGATAAACACAAAATTAAATTGGAACTCTGTTACTGTGCTATCGCACTAGGATTGTTCACATTTTAATTTTAAATTGAATTGAGCATTGAATTTGCTATCCTTTTTGATTACGAATGACGCCATAAAGATGTGTGATAGTACTTAAAATGCTCCTTATTAATAACTTACCTGTTATGCAGAATGGTCCCCAAAGCCAGAAGAAAGAGTTGTAGGCTGCTTGCCAGAAGAAAGGGGCTGCTGATGTTTTTTTTTTCTTTTTTAAGCTATAAGAACTGGAGATTTCTTAACATAAAACACTTCAAATGGATTTGAAAAAAAGCTTACGTTACTCCCGATACTGAATCTGCACTTCCTTCAAGTTCATCGCTTAATCACAGTGTTTATTTGGTTTTTAGGCCACAAATAATATTAATTACAAGTAAATAATTGTAATGAGAACAATTTGGACTAAAAGATTATATAATATATTTAACAGCAATAAAATTTAAATTTATGAGCAATTTCATTAAAATGTTAATTTGCTAAATTCAAATTAATTTGAGCAACCACATTTACGCTATTTAAACGTGTTTTTGTGAACCAAGTATTAGGTTACATCAATGAATTAGTGAAAATCAATCAATTTAAAATCACGCACAGGAGCAATGTGAAAATTAATTTGAATTTTCAAATTAAAAAATCCTAGTGTGATACCACATTAAGAGAAATTCGTCAGTTAAATCAGCATTTATCGTAACTTCATTTTTGCGATTTTGAGATATATATATATATATTTGGAATCAGCGTAATTTTGTTTATTAACGTACTTAAGAATAAGAAACTTTTATAAGCCCAATAAAAATTATTTTAAACAAAAATTATCGTAAATGCCTTTAATTAAGAAAAATGTATCAGAATTTGTCGTAACTTCCAAGATTTCCATACATTGGAAGTTACGGCTTAATAGACGATGGAAGTTACGAAAAAATATTATTGTGTTTCTTCTAACATATATCTCAATATTTCAGCTTTTAAATCATTTCATAAAGATTTTTTCGAGTTAATTTACAGTTTATTAGTGCCACTTTTATTACTTTTACTCAAAAGTATTACATTTGGGGCTCATTTTTAAGAAAAATAAAGATGAACTGAAAATTTGGTTTCCTGAAAACGTGTCAAAAGGAAGTTACGACAAATGTTGATTTAACTGACGAAATATGTACCTATATTTTAAAGCACAAAATACCCTCCTGAAGCTAAAATATCATTGCTGAATTGTTGATAACGATAAGGCTGACTATATTCATGGAACTAAACTCTATGAGATCATCCAGAACCAGGGGCATGCCGTTTCCTATGTTTCCCATATGTTTTAAGCGTGCCGAAAGAACTTTTGAGTTTAATAGCTATTTTCTGTCATTGTAGAATGAATTAGCAAATAATAATAATACAAAATAAAAGCCAATTTAATGACGAAAAGGCAACCGAAAACTCCAAATTGGCAACCTACGTAGTTTTTGAAATATCTCGTGAAATGTCTACGAAAACAGGAAAAAAAATTACACTAAAACTGATTGCATTTTTGAGAGCTAATGTCAGCCCCCTGTCCAGAACTATCCGGATTTAACGCTTTAACTGGCAAACGTAAACACTGATAACATTTTGTCAGTACACCTCAGGCAGATCTTATAGATTATAGATAGATTATACGTTTCAAATTGAATTTATTGTGATGTACAAAAGAAGAAGAAGAGTGGAAGGAATAGGATAGACATATGCAAAACGTTTGAGAAAGAAAAGGATGTGAATTTTAATTCCGATGATCAGTAAAAATCTCCTAAATACTCTACCTGCCCCTAAATGTTCCCAATTATACGTTCGTTGAGCACTTTAACCTTTGGGTTCATTCTTATTTTAAATAAAGATGACAGATATTATTTGTCATGGATGAGGAAATGCATGTTAAAAGATAATTGCCATTTAATTTTTAATTCTTTGACATGGGTTTTTCGCAGGACAAATTCCTCCACAGTCCAATTCTTTATCCTGACTGACGGTGGATAATTTTTTTTTGTTTCCTTTTATTTCATTCATGTTAAATATACTGCCAGTATTTTCTTTATTTTCCGCCTATATTCACCCCCAAGTTCTTTAGCTTTACTTGCCCCCGTCCTTCCCATAAGAAAAAGACTTTTGAAACTGTATGAACAAGTCCTTTTTCATAAGAAAGCCACAAGGAGATGTGGAAAAATCTCTTGAAGATTTAGAGAAAATCCAAAAGTGCCTTGTTTCAAAGTCTAATGTGAAAATCCCTAAGAGATATTAAAGGATAAAATTTATCTTTTCCTATGATTCACTCTGTTTACTCCCTTATTCCTTTGGTGGTCGTTTTGTCTCATCCACTGTACATTTCTCTTTAGATTTTCGCAACAAGAAAAACAAAACAAAAAAATTTCCTGGAAGAAAATGCAATTAAGTAAAATGATTTGTGAAAATTTTCCCTTTTGCAGAACTCAACTTTCCCCGTTTTGCTGAACCCATTCCAAATATCACCGTGTCAGTGGGTCGTGATGCACTTCTGGCGTGTGTTGTGGATAATTTAAAAGGGTACAAGGTAAGAAAATCTTCTATTTTAGATGCATCCATAACACTAACAATAAATTTTCATGAAAAAGTCATCATCAATCATCTCCATCAGAGCCAGTGTTGATGAAATTAAGAGAGAAAATACAATGTTTTAAAATTGGATGTACTGCTTTGTAACAGTCTATTGGGGATATTTTCGCAAATCACCCAGGATTCTTGTCACGTTCACAAGAGTTTTCATTGAATTGTTCAATGGGTGCTTTAGTGCAAAACTTTATAGATATGTGTCAATAAAATGTTCATTTGATTTATCAGTGATAGAGTGGAGATTTTGTCCTTCAAAATTTTCACCAAATTGCGGTTGAACTTTTACTTCACTTTTCTCTCTTTTATTTGTTCAATTTGTGAACTACCCAGAATGAATTTGGAAATTGCAGAGACACAATGTTATATAATCATTTACATAATGTGTACAAAACTTTTTGATACATACGATGCATATACTTCAAATTGGTAAAATCTTTGATGCACAAATGCGATTGTCACATTCCTAGCGGTGATTGAATTAATTTTCAATATTTTGAATAATTTAAGAAGATTAAATTACATTTCTGTTGCATAGATGGTAAACAGGATCAATTCCTAAACAACGAATTTTGTGTATGAATGAATTTCCGCGGTTAACCATAATATAGCGTTATTTCAGCCTATTTCCATCGGGTAATACTATTTCTATAACTATCATGCAACGCCTTCATTGGGCCTGAATTGACAATTATGTCACTTCACAAAAATATAGGCAACATTGTTTTTTATAGCATTAAAAATATGAAAAATATCGTATTTCGTACCAATAAACTACTTTTGCTGTAAGCTTTATTGCTCTCTTGAACCATACCATTTAATACCTGTTAAAATTGACTTTCATCGCTCTGGTACACCTTTTAGATCAAGAAATTTTAAGTAATCGAAATTCACATCCTTCTCTTTCTCATGCGTTTTGTATATGTCTATCTCATTTTTTCGGACTGGATTTTTTCGGATTTTAAGTGCGAAAGAGTAGGATAGACATATGCAAAACATTTGAGAAAGAAAAAGGTGTCAATTTTAATTTAATGAAATTTGTCCTATTTAAAAGGTGTGCCAGGGCGGCGGCAGCCAAAATCCCAAACACCAAAATCCCAAACGCTAAAATCCCGCAAACGTGAAAATACCGAAAGCCAAAACCCTGAATGTTCAAAATCCTGAAAGCGATGAAATTATATGGAGGATAATATGTAGAATAATTCCCAATCCTGGGAACAGCTATATGACACTTTTAAGAATTCGAGATTTTGGCTTTCGGGATTTGCATAATTCGGGATTTTGGTGTTCGGGATTTTGGATTTCGGAATTTTGACCGGGACCCGTGCCAGGGGATTTATGCTGCAAAATTACGATTTTGATACAATTTTCAATTACCGTATAGGGGAAGTGTGCCAAATTTCGGCCAGCTTCCAATTTCGGCCACTTTGAATGTAATTTCGGCCATGCAAATAAATTAATTAAAATTATGTATGTAATCTTTGAACAGGCAATGAATTCATTTTGCTTTTAAATATTTATTCATTTTACGATGTATTAACACAAAGGCCGTTAAATTTTAGGTATAATTTAAATTTAAATTGCGTTGTAAAAACTCAGTGTGGAAAGAGTCTTACAAAAAATGTGACAGATCGTTTGTGTTTCTAGCAGTTTTGTGATTTGTGGTGAAGTGCAGAAAGTTTTCCTTAGTTGTTTTTCATGAAAATTGATTAGTTTTCATTAAAGATTGTTTCTGTTTATGTTAATAGTGAATCAATCTTTGAAATTCGGGTAAAATTTCCTAGCTGGATCCTGTATTTCGCGTAAAAAAGTATATACTTTGTAAGCGTCTCTCCGGTGAGATAGTGTTGCCTATTCCGGCAACATCTTTTGCTTTCCTAAATTTCTTATTAATTTTATGTTTTTTTCAATTTCTGAGTTCTATAATGTCCAGAGAAAAAAAACCATCGCTTCTATGAAAAAGATGATGTGGAAAAGGCTTTGGAAGAGTTCAGGAAGGGGAAATTGCTACGGGAATCTGCGTGTAAATTTGAGATGCTACTCTTCAGGTCTTCAGGAGAAATTACACGGAAGATCTCAAGGCTTATGGGTAATATAAACGTTGCGTTACAAAAGCTGGCCAGAAAAAGGTGGCCGGTATTTCATACAAAGTGGCCGGAATACTACCCAAAACAATGTTCATATTTTTATTAATTTTTCAATATTTTAGGAAGTGATTTAAAGAAAACAAAGATGACAAACTAGTCTTCAAGGTTCCACACAACCCTCCCCAAAAGGAGGTAACAAAAAAATATCAATATGAATTGAAAATATTGCATTTCAAACTTAGGATTTCGGTGCTTATATGCAACTATGCCGAAATTTGGTACACTTACCCTAACAAAATCTTTTCAACAATTTCCTCTATTATGACTTCGGCACACCATTTAATTCGGGAAAATTTCATGAAATTTAAATTTACATTGTTTTCGTTCTCAAATTGTTTACATAAGTCTATCTTATTCCTTCGCACTCTTCTTCTTCTTTTGAACATCAAAACAAATTCAGTTTTGATTGGATAGGCATATGCCGAACGTTTGAGAACAAAAGCAATGTGAATTTTGATTTAACGAAATCTTCCTAATCTAAAACATGTCAATCAAAAAGCTATAGCTGACTGTTATCCTTTAAAGATAGATTTCATCCACAAATGTCATATACTGAGAACTTATACATATTTATAAAGTTTGTGGCTAATCAATCGTGTCCATTGGGAATCCTACAGACAGATGCGACAGATGGTTATGGTCATTTACAATTTATATCTGAAAAGGTGTCACGTTCATCCTTAATCAATAGCAAGGCATTTCATTAAAGAACTAGAACAATCCAATCTCAAATTAGCTATAAATATATATTTTGATGTATTCCTTAAAGGGTTGGTTATTGATAATTGAGGGGCAAAACAATGCTTACCTTTCGCATCAATATCCTTCCAATAAGACCTTTGGAAATTTCTAATCTGATGTACTAACACTGACTGCGAGATATAAACTGAAATGTGGATCATAATATAATACGAATAACGTAAAAATAAAGAAATATGGAAACATGAAAGAGAAAATAACACACTAAAACTTCTACTTCAACAGAAAGTTATTTGAGCTTTCGAGAATTGTTATAATTATCTACTTGAGTATACGAGATCTTCTTCCAAGGAATTTGTAGAGAATACTTTATGATTAATCACAGTTGGAATTCGGAAAGAAGGAAGGGATATAAAGTAGCATTATACACTTAAAATTAAATATAATTTGGCAGAATATGCAATTTTCTACACCAAGTAGGTATGTGTCTCGGCTTACTGAATTTTAAGGTCAATCTGTTACGAGATCTTCTTCTAAGGAATTTGTAGAGAATACTTTATGATTAATCACAGTTGGAATTCGGCAAGAAGGAAGGGATATAAAGTAGCATTATACACTTAAAATTAAATATAATTCCGCACAATATGCAATTTTCTACACCAAGAAGTATGTGTCTCGGCTTACTGAATTTTAAGGTCAATCTGTTACGAGATCTTCTTCTAAGGAATTTGTAGAGAATACTTTATGACTAATCACAGTTGGAATTCGGCAAGAAGGAAGGGATGTAAAGTAGTATTATACACTTAAAATTAAATATAATTCGGCACAAAATGCAATTTTCTACACCAAGAAGTATGTGTCTCGGCTTACTGAATTTTAAGGTCAATCTGTTACGAGATCTTCTTCTAAGGAATTTGTAGAGAATACTTTATGACTAATCACAGTTGGAATTCGGCAAGAAGGAAGGGATGTAAAGTAGTATTATACACTTAAAATTAAATATAATTCGGCACAAAATGCAATTTTCTACACCAAGAAGTATGTGTCTCGGCTTACTGAATTTTAAGGTCAATCTGTTACGAGATCTTCTTCTAAGGAATTTGTAGAGAATACTTTATGACTAATCACAGTTGGAATTCGGCAAGAAGGAAGGGATGTAAAGTAGTATTATACACTTAAAATTAAATATAATTCGGCACAAAATGCAATTTTCTACACCAAGAAGTATGTGTCTTGGCTTACTTACTTTTAAGGTCAATCTGTTTCTGTTTTCGGTACTTAAAGTCATGGTACCGTCGTATTTGAAATCTAATTATAATAAATTGTCTTATTATTTTGATATATTTTCACATTTTGACATAAAAAAATTTGCAAAGAATCGTTAAACCAAGACACAAACCAGAACCACAAATACTCGATTTTCAAAATAAGAGATTTTTTATCTAAACTTTGGAAGCCAAATTTAATGTCTTATGGCAATGGCACACTTTTTCAGTTGAGTGAAATGCAATAGATTGAAATTTTACCTCTTACTCTTTCAAACTGAAATTAGATATTGCTGTTTTTTCTGTCAAATGAAATTTAAAATTGAAATTGAAAATATAATTAAAATTACAATTTTCATTTGACAGAAAGAGATAAACGAGATAAACTAGATTGAATGAGTAAGAGGTGAAATTTGGATCGATTCAATTTCACTAAATTGAAAAGGTGTGTCAGCGCCATTAAGATTTATTTAGTTGAGGATCTATACAATTTTACAATTTGAATTAGAAAGAGAGGAAGAGATTGCGGAAAACGTTCATTAAGTATTAAGCCAGAGTGTGCGCGAAGCTTGAAAGCCTTCCCTAGCTCAAATGGTATGTGTCTCTGCTAACCGAAATATTTAAATACTTAGTTTATATCGATATTATATTTTTGTGATTCGCCTCTATTATAATTAATAGAAAAGCCTTTTTTAGCGATAAAACTTTTGTGAATGCTTGTAGCAATTTTTATGTAAATTCTGACGTTTCTATGCCAAATTTTGTTTAGATATTGAACTCATGCCAATAAGTTTTCTTATTTATTTCGATCATTTATGAAACTTGCCTCACGCTATTCTTAGTTAAGAAAATCTTTTTCGTTTGTTGACGGACGAGACCTGTTAACTTAGAGAAGTCAAGTGGTATAAACCTGCAGTCTAAAGACTCAATTTAACTTAATTTATTTTTAAGCGCCATCTATTATGCTAGCCATTCATTAATCATTGCAGCTTAACACTATTTTTTGACAGACCATGTTCAGGACTCCAATTCGTGTATGCCTATTATTAAAATGAAAAAAGGGAATATAATAACTGCAAAATGATTTTTGGTGAAACGTAATATTGGGAAAAAAGAGGGGTACATGTCATTGAGTATGATTTTGATAAATCTTTTTTGAAATGTCACTGAAAGAATCATAAATCATCTCTAAAAATAAAATACCATAAATTTTCAATAAATTGTTATTCTATTACGTTCAGAAATCGATTGTTTCTCTTTTGTAGTGCTGCTGCATATATGTTACCATACATATGTATATATATATATAGGTGGTTGGGGTTTATTTCCCAATCCACGCCACGTTCTCCACACATATCGTCAATATAATAATTTTCTATTTTATTTTTGCGAAAAATGCTTGTATCTGGCTGTCTGGTAGTGGTTTTTGCACCATTAATAGAGGAATACCATATATATGTACATTTTGTTGTTTATTGACATGATATATTTCCATATAGAGCAATTTTTCTTTCATAGACGAGAGCAAGAAAAAAAGAACAAGAAGAAAACCCAGAAAGAAAAATACATGAGGCAATAGGCGATATAGAAAAGAGAAAATTTGCGCACATATTTTGAAAGATGGTTCTTTCATTTGTGCAAAAAGGAATATTGCTTTTGATATTGTTGAGTTTTTGTGCTTGTTCTTTGTCATACACACGCAATATGTTTTCTCAATGTTCTGTCTGTATCCTGAAAGCCTGCAAAGGTTCAACAGAATATTCTATCCCTTTTTCTTTCTCTTTTTTCTTCACTTCTTACTCATACCTAGGTCTCCTTACAAAGGTGTGCCCCTTTTTGTAATTTTACTTTGAGATATTTAAAAGCCAGACACGATGTATATTTTATGCTCGAACTCCTTAGAGGGGGATGCAAATACAATTCGTCGAATTTTTGGCAACAGGCTGGGGATTCATTTTTGACACTGATGATATTTTCCCACTTATCTGTCAAGACGGTTCCGACCGAACGGTTAGAGATGGTGACTTAGGGTTTTCTTTAAATTCTCCGCTTTCGTCGATATGAGCTCAGTAAAAATAGATCTAGGAAAAGAAAAAGCTCTCTTTCTGGCTTTAAAATAAGCCATTTGAGGTTCAGAATCAACCCCGTTTATTTTTTATTTTAATGAGTTTTTTCAGGACTTTATTATTAGATACAAGCTTTGGAATCTGATTTATAAATTATTTTGTTCAAGAGTAAAATGGGTAAAATGTTTGTTTTAGGCAAAAACTTTAGAAACAGATTTACAAATTAATATGTTCAGGGGGAAAAAGTTTGTTATGAGCTACAAACTTTCCAAATTGACTTGCAAATTAATTTGTTCAAAAGTAAAAAGTTTGTTATGAGCTACAAATTTTGAATACTGATTAACAAATTAATTTGTTCAAAAGTAAAAAGTTTGTTATGATCACTAAAATTTGTAAATTGCTTTACAATTAAATTTGTTCAAGAGCAAAAAGTTTGTTTTGAGCTACAAACTTTGTATACTGATTTACAAATTAATTTGTTCAGGAGCAAAAAGTTTGTTATGGGCTACAAACTTTGGACACTGATTTACAAATTATTTTGTTCAAGAACAAAAAGTTTGTTATGAGCTACAAACTTTGGGCACTGATTTACAAATTAATTTGTTCAAGAACAATAAGTTTGTTATAAGCTACAAACCTTGGATACTGATTTACAAATTAATTTGTTCAGGAGCAAAAAGTTTGTTGTAAGTAATAAACTTTGGATACTGACTTACAAATTAATTTGTTCAGGAGCAAAAAGTTTGTTATGGGCTACAAACTTTGGACATTGATTTACAAATTCATATGTTCAGGGGCAAAAAGTTTGTTATGGCCTACAAACTTTAGAAACTGATTTACAAATTCATTTGTTCAAGAACAAAAAGTTTGTTATGAGCTAGAAACTTTGGATACTAATTTACAAATTAATTAGTTCAGGAGCAAAAAGTTTGTTATGAGCTACAAACTTTGGACACTGATTTACAAATGAAGTTGTTCAAGAGCAAAAAGTTTGTTATGAGCTACAAATTTTAGAAAGGGATTTTTAGGGCAAATTTCTGCCTTCATTTTGAAATTCTTGAAAGGGAATTACAAAACATGAACTTATTCTGAAAATATGTTTATATCAATAACGAAAAAATACGTCGTGTGATTTTATTTTCGGAAATTTGTGGGTATGTAAATGACCTTGAACTATTCCTTTATAGATGTTTCTTTCAAGGTTAAAGGCTAGAAAGGTTTTAGAGAGATTATTCTCAATTTATAAGTACTTTATAACCGTTTTATAAATAGATAATCTATAAAACGGTCTAAAGCAGTTTTGAAACATCAAACATAAAAAATAAACTCAGGAAGAATAGACTTTGGTAATTCTTCAAAGTAATACCTTATGCAATAAGGAATTTTATTAATCTAAAAAAAATAAAGCAAACACTTTTCAGCGGTGTATTACCTGCAAGCATTCCGTAGAGCTGCATCACTTCACAACCCCTTTTTCCATGTTATTTTCAATATAAACAGACAACAATTCATCTCTCACATTTTTTGAATATTTCCCCAAGAAACGACGAAAGATTTTCACTTTGAGAATTAAGATATCCAAGGCTTCATTTCATCTTCTAAAAGCGATTTTGTGACACAAAAGGGAAAATTGAAAGAAATGACGAAGGAAATTTTACACGGATCAATTGACATTTTAACCTGAGCGATGAGAGAGAGTATGAAGGAAAAGTTTCTTTTAATTATGATGGATTGGTTTGAGTTAAATTAAGTAAATTATCCCCCTAGTACTTGATTCTCCTTCATACTTCTTGAGCATAATTTTGCTTCTGAATTTCTTTTTGAATCTGCAAAAGCTCGTGTAAATAGATTGGTCGAACGAGGGTAGAAAGGGGAGCAGAAAAAAAATACCCAACTCTAAGGGTTGTTACGTATTTATTAAATTAGTATGCTTAAGTTCTTTCTACTTTGCATATACCTTTCTCACATTACACTTTTCCCCTATTTTATCCTGCACTGTTGCCCGAGAAAGTGAGTGGATCATTTTAGCGTAATTGAACTAACATATTCCTCTGCTTTAAATTCAGCCAAAAAAAAGTGGGACTACCGGAGGGTGGGGCAACTTCATACAGAAAACCCTTTGTACATTGAGTCCTTTTCCTATTCATTAACTGCTATGAACTATGAACTAAAACCTCATGTTGCTAGAATAGCATAAAAATCCCATGTCTGGTGAAATTATTAGGTTCGTATTTCTTGTCGTTGAAATGTTATTAAAGTGCAGAAAAAAGTACGCTATTAAAATTTAAAAAAGGCCAAGTGTAAAAAAAAGCTTTCAAAGCATTTATTCAAATTCAAAAATTGAAAAAGTTTTCTTAAATGGTTTTATGGTAATTTAAAAAAAAATATTTCAATGCAAGTTTCAAAGTTTGATTTTAATATTAGTTTGCTAAATTGTGTCATATTTGCGACAGTTTTGTACAATATTCAAAGTAAATCATGAATGAGTTATTAAACTTAATATCTTCATTCATATTCATAATAATAAAACCTTTTATGCTCACCACGTGGCAAAGCACCTTTAAAAAAAACTAAAACAAACTCTCAATGCTTAAATTCACGTTTACCACGTTTATTTACATAAATGACATATGATTAAGTGCACTAAAGCAATTTAAATTGAGTAGAAACTTTATGATTGCAGAAAATATGACTTTTTCGTCCTGAGGGGTAATGGGGCATTGGGCGGTTAATTAAGCCTATATAGAGATAAATGAAAATACTTCGTAATTTTTTATTTTTTTAGATGAAAAAATATTTAGGCATATCTTCTAATAATTTTTTTACAGTTATATTATTTAAAATTCAAGGATTATTAGAAAAACAGATGAGTGAATTCTGATCTGGCCATAATAAAGGGATCTCCAAGAAACAGAATAGACGCCTTACGCCCTTGACACACTTACGACTTAAGACGACAGTCGGCTTAACGTAATTATAATCAAAATAATGATTTGACTAAATTCCCATCAGTTTCACACTAACCAAACCGTTTTTCTGCTTCAGTCGAGAGACGGATTAGTCATAAACTGATGGAAATATAATTTTATCATTATTCTGATTATAATTACGTTAAGGCGTTTCTCGGCTTAAGTCGCAAGTGTGTCTATGGTATTATCGAACAAAGAATTTTATGCTGGACACATCTATGACTTTAGCCGTGAGACGTCTTAACGTAATTATGATCAAAATTATGTTTAGACAACATTCCCATCAACTTCACACTAAAGCTGTCTCTCGGTTTAAGCCTTAGGTATGTCTAGGGCATTTGACAAGTCTTTTAATACACCTTGAAAAGGCTTATCATAAGAATTTTGTGTTGAAATTCTTAAAAGTCCTGTAAAACCCTTAAACTCATTAAAAATACGCTACTTTACTCTTAGTAGTCTCAATGACGGAACCAAGAACAGTATAAGCAGATTATAAGAATTTTGGTTCTTTGGCAAACTTCAGGATTTTAGACCCAATAAAACGAACAAATATAAAAGTATTTTGCGTCCAAAGTGCACTTCTAAGGTTCGATAACAAATTTATAAATTTTAAAGAATATATTCAGAACCTCCAAGATTAAAATCATAATTTTAAATGTCCCGCAAAAGGTCTAGTATAATTTGGCTTAATAAAATAGTTTCCGACTTTTCTCATTATACTATAACTCTTTAAAAAAAAAGTCTTGTAATTTTAAACCTCGCCTAAAAAGGATTAGTAACACCACCTCTAGACTTATAAGCAACACAAGTGGAATTTATGAACATTGGGTGTTTAATAAGGGTGTATTGTTTTATTTTAAACACGAAATCCACTCCCACAAAAATAATTGTGGACGTTGCTGAAATATTTGGCCACTTGTTACTTAAGCCACTCCCCATAAAAGTCTTATCTTAAAAGGTAAATCTAATAGAATCTTTATAAGTTCTGGGCAAAAACAGAAGATTTAATTTATTGAAAGTGAGAGCCGAGGGTAAAAAGTATAAAAAGCTCTACTGTTTAATTTTATGCAGTATTTCAGTTTATCTTTAGATAACCTTAAGATTTATATAACAATACTTAAGAACGTTAAATCGTATTTAATAAGACTGTGTGAAATTCCGGACAAGTTAACTTAGAGTTCTGCAAAGTCTTGTAGCGAGAGGTTTAATAAAACTTGATTTTATGCCATTTTTAATGTTTATTGGTAAAAATACAATATATCTGGTTCGCACTTAATGTCTATTATTCTAAAACTGAACCAGATAGTAGGTTCGCAACAGTCTTTTAAATCTTGATGAAAGATAAATTAAATACTTTCAAAGGAGAAAGCGCGTACTTTCAGATGACTCAAGCTTAATACAACTCAAATATTATATAATTAAAAATAAATAATAAAATAAAATAATTAAAAAAAAAACATGGAAAGAATGAGTTGTTCGAAGCCTAAGTCATTCGAAGGTAGCACGCTTTTCCCTACACTTCAATTCAATTGCATATTTACTAGATTATTAACTAAACTATATCAAAGTCCAAACCTTCAAATTGATTCTAATTCTAATTCAAATTCTAAATTTTATTATTCCTTTGTACATTTAAAATAATTTTTGAAATTTTATTGTTAAAAGTAGGTAAGTGGTCAGAGGCGAGCTGCAGAAGAAAAGTGACGAATCCGATTCATTGCTTGCATATTATAATTCAAATTTATTTATTTATATCAATATAAAAATAAGTCAATATATTTTATTAGTATTTTCAAAGTTTATAATTTTATCTTCAAAACAAGATGGAATTCCTGACAATAAATTTAAAAGCTTGGATTTAAAGTGTTAAACAATAATCTAATACTAGTTAGTAATTTGATATATTTGATACTCCTCTTCGGGAACATTTTGTTATAATAATAATGGCGCATTTTAGAGTATTTTTGAGGAAAAAAATACAAAACGAGCAGTAAAAAGTAAGATTTGGTCAGCAAAAAAAATAATAAAAATGAACAGTGAAAATTTAAATGTGGTCTGTAAAATATAAAAAGTAAGCAGTAAAAAAATTAAAAAAAGGACATCAGAAAATAAAAAAAACAGTATTTTATTAAACACGATTAGAAAAAAAATTTAAAAATTAAAAAATTAAAAGTAATCAGTGAAAAATCAAAGGGCCATTTACACCGCCGCATTGGATTGAAATTGAATTGTCCCAAAATCGGATTTTAAGACAATTCGATCTGAATCTAATGCGACAGTTTCAATGACCTCAATTAAAACCAATTTAGATTGCGGCCTTAGATTGAGACTTAATGATCCGAAATCCGATTTTGGAACAGTTCAATCCCAATCTAATACGCCGGTGTAATAGCCTCAATATCAGTAAAAAATGAAAAGTGATCAGCTAAAACTTAAAAGTGAATAGTAAAAACATTTAAAATGAGCAGTAAAAATATTCAATTTGATCAGATAAAAATATAGAGTGGTAAATAATTTCTCATAACGCAAAAAAATCTTTACCCCAGCAAGTAAAACTCGTAATTTCCCAAAATATATTGATTTGATGAATTTGAAAATTTCATGAAATTTTAATAAGATTTTCTTGAAATTTAAAAATGATTTTACGTTGTTGGTTAATTTTTAATTAGGATAAGTTAGACAGAAATGCAACATTTACTGATTTATTTTTACTCACAACTTTTGAATTTTTGACTTACCACACTGAATATCTATACAGCTGATTTTAAATATTTTACTGCTTTTTTGAATATTTTTTTGCACTTTTAATTTTTTTACTGACCGATTTTTTGCTGCCCACTTTTAGGTTTTAACCGTTTTTAATAAAATACTACTCATTTTAATTATTATTGATTATTTTCTATTTTTATTGTTCATTTTAAATATTTTATTGCATTTGTCTTTTAATATTTTACTGCTCGTTATTGATTTTGTGCTGGTCGTTTTTTTGCTGTTCACTTCTAAATTGTTGATTACCGTTTTTAATAAAATTACTGATTATTTCTATACAGCTCATTTTTAAGTTTTTTTACTGCTCAATTTTAATTTTTTTTGTTCTTAAATAGAAAGAAATTTTATTCTTTGATAGGGTGGAGTCTACACTTGTGGATGTTACACACTTATGGACAGCTCGTAGAAATCTCTATGTTTAACATAAAATAAATGTTGGAAAATTACAATTTTAACACTATTTGATAGCTTATCTTTAAATACAACTTGACAACTAATTTCCTTTAATATTTAATCACAATTCTAATTGTTTTAAGAAAAATATTTTGCTGATGCGATAATTGATTAAAAATACATGAAATTGTTAAGATATTTGCTAACACACTTGCAAATTTTAATGCCAAAATTTCATATATTTTATCGAAAATATTTAATGTTATGTTTTTGATACTATTTCATTAGTTACTAGTTTTCCTTTTTTATTTGATTTTTTAGAAATTTTGGTATAGAAATATTAAATTAGTAGATGTCCATAAGCGTAAATTTATTTGAGGAGATTACACACTTGTGGACGTTATATTTTACGAGTGGCGCCCTCACGAAATTTTATTATTGGAGCATTGTCAATCGTGTTCAACGGTGTTGAAAAAGATTTCTGGCAAACAATATCAAGTAAAATTTAAGGCAAATGTCTGATATCAAGTGGAAAAGTGTTGTGTTCCTATTTAAAGATTGTCTGAAAATTGTAGATTTTAAACTAAATGTTTGTATATTTTTCTACATAACCTAACTTTTGTTTTCAAAAACAATGACACCTCCTATAAGTGCAAAGAAAACAACAAAAAACAGCACCTATATTCCTGCCAGAGGGTAACGAAGGCCTTAAAGGTCATTATTGTAAATGGAATGAACTTGACGAAGGATTCTCAGCACATTCCTGTACAACACTACACAGAAAGTCTCCGGAAAGTCTCCGAATAAGGTATCTGGTCATGGAGGATATCACAGTGCTTTGAAAAAGCAAACGCGAGAGGAAATTGTGAGGTGGATTTTCTATTCTGCTAACCTTTCCCATAACTAAAGATGATACTAGCCACAGTAGAAAAAAAAATCATTTCAGTGACGTAATTCCAAACAGGGTTTTAAGAACGCAAGACCATCAAATCAGTCATTCTACAGAATTTTAAGGAGGCATCCGGAAGTTGTTCAAAGATCAAACAAGTGAGATAAGAAAATTGAGGAAGATGAAATATACAGAAGACGAATAAATGAAGAAAAGTAGATCAAGAAAGAAGAAAACTTAAAAAAAAATAAAAAGAAAAAAAGAAAAGAGGTGCAAAAGAAAATTAACTGTTCCAAAAAAATTTAAAGAAAAAAATGAATAAAAGTTGATGAACTTGCTTAAAATTATAGTATTTTACTTACATTTCCTTTCAGTAAATTTTTTATTAT